>NW_022095973.1:0-186905 GCF_006542625.1 Nomascus leucogenys | reverse complement strand
ACTGGCCAGGTGTGGTGGCTCATTCCTGTAATCCCAGCACTTTAGGAGGTCAAGGAGGGAGGACTGTTTGAGCCCGGGAGTTCGAGTCCAGCCTGGGCAACACAGTGATAATCCCTCTCTAATAAAAATAAAAATAAATTAGCCAAGCATGGTAGCACCTGCCTGTGATCCCAGCTACTCAGGAGGCTGAGGCAGGAGGATCACTTGGAGCCTGGGAGATCAAGGCTGCAGTGAGCCATGATCATGCCACTGTACTCCAGCCTGGGGGACAGAGTGAGACCCTGTCTCAAAAAAAATTTTTTTAAAGCACTTAAAGCACCAACATGTGCTGCGTTTTCACATATAAATTCATCACCCTCTACTCTCAGCCTGCGGGAGAAACGCCTGCTTGCTTTGCTTCTTTTTAACTACAGCAGACACATTTCTGGACACAAAATATGACTCATCCCAAATGAAGGGCTGGGTCTCAGCATGACAGACGAAGTGTGCTGCTCTCAAGTGAAAAGGAAACCGGCCACAGGAGCAGAGTCACACACCACATCTAGGCAGGGCACTCACCTTGTTGATCCAGAACACCACAGCGTCCTTGAGGTCGTACGGAAGTTCTTTCAAGGCACTGAACGTTGAGAAGCGCTTGACACTGGCCACCACCTTCTTGATGCTATCATCTCCACAGTGTAGGCCATCATCAGGGCGCCCACCATCGCCATGTGGGCACTCTAGGAGCAGAGGCAGCAGCTATAATCCCTCAAACCCACCCCTCTTACCAGGTTCTGATGCAGGGAACCTGCTCATACTCAGAATCCTGGCCTAATTTCTTCATCCCTCGCCCTTTCTGTCTGAAGAGATACTCAGATTTGAGACCTGCCTCCCCCTCACCATCACTATTTCAAGCCTGGCATTTCTGGCCAAGCCTCAAGACCGTTAGGAACCAGGAGTCCGTTCTCAGGCAGGCAGGCCAGCCCTGTGGCCCACAGTGCACTGTTATTTCTTATTTCCTCAACAGCCCTGTGGGACTCCCAGGAAAGGCAGTGCGACTCCCACGTCGTGGTTGTGGGAAGGCAGACAGGAGACCTGCCCAGGCCAACTGCCCACCAAAGGGCTCTGGCTCCTAGTCCAGAGCTCTACCTGCTACAGCTGCACCACGCCTTAGTGCAGCTTCCTCATACAGGAGTAACACTCTCTTCAGCCACCGCGCGGCACCCGCAGTCTCACCGGGAACGCCATGGGAGCAACCAAACAAAGGCAGTGCAAGAGGCGCCGAGAATGGCCCTGACCCAGAACGCTCTGGAAAAGGCACACCAGCAGCAAGCCTTCAGAGAAAGATGGGGGTGGGATGCTTGGGGGAAAAAAAGGCAGACTGTTATTTTAGCACAAAGTATGCATGAAACAACCTAACAGAATGGGTGCAACAATTACAGTTCTCATCTATAAAAAGTCTGCCTCAAGTATTTTTATTAACAGGCCTCACTCCAATCTCAGCATTCACAGAGCATTCCCAATGAGAAAAAGAGCTCAACGAAAGCTCTCTTTTCCCCATTCTCCACAACAGTCATGTGCTTTAAAAGATATGCAGTTTCCTAAGGAACACCAGTGTGCAAAAGCACGGGTCTCCACCACCTCGCTGCACACCGTGTTCACACCACCCATGCACCAGGTGGCACCACAACGAGAGCCCCGCGGCTCCAGAGGATGGCCCCTGGGGGTGGCCACCGCAGACCACTCACCATTTTTATGGGTACGCGACTGAGGTCGGACTCTGTCACAGGGGTGTCATCACTCTCCATCACATAGATCCCTTTCCGGGAAGGGCCTGGATGACAGACTGGTGTCCCTGTAAGGCGGCCACCTGGTCCCTCTTTCAGGATAAGGCTGCAGACACGGCAGTACAGCTTCTGGACAGGGAAGCTTGATAACAGGCGGTTTAATGTGCTCCGCTCATACTGGTCAACGTAGAAAGGGTCTCTGAGGTCCTCAGGGATGTTATCTAAGACAGGAAGGGGATGACCAGGTGAGTGCCACACACAAGACCCAAAGGAAGGAGTTCAAGGCTGCAGTGAACTATGACTGTGCCACTGTACTCCAGCCTGGGCAGCGCAGGGAGACCAAGTCTCAAAAACATAATTGATTGATTGATTAAACGAGCAACTAACAACACGAAAAGGCTCTAGGCTTTTCAATAATTCTACTGTCTTCGGTACTTACAAAGGCAACTAACTGTAGCATCTCAGACTACTCTGTGAACACAGACAACTGAAATCATTTCGTGACCTCCACCACTGTGACCTCTAAGGACGATTGTCCTAACTTAACAGCAGTAAGAAGGTAGACATGGGAGCCCTGAGGGTGTAATGGGCTGAGGGGAAACCAGCACAGGCTAGGACCATGTAGTGCCTGGTGACACCAGCGGAGACAGCACATGGGCACGGCCAGCATCAGCCCAGGGAGGGAGCCCAGCATCCTCTTTCTGACAGGAAAATAGGAAGTGATAGCAGAGGCTGAACACCCAGGGTCTTTACAGAAGAGGGAGCCAGGCAGGCGTGGTACCACTGTAACCATGCGACACAGCAGCAGCAGCAATCAGCCTTTATCCATTTTTGGACCAGGCAGCATCAAACTCTTGACATGAACCATGCTACTTAATCTTGCCACTGCAGTTCCCTCAAATGAGGACTACCAATCCGCACATTACAAATGAGAAACTGAGGCACAGAGAAAGTAAGTGACATGCTCAAGGCCACAGGAGGCAGAGACCAGTCTGAACCCACACAATCTGATCCAGAGAGCCTACTGTATACTTCCGGCTGCAACATATGCCACCTCCCACACAAACAGCACAGGAGCAGCATACACACGGGACACCGAATGTGTCACGGCTGGCCTCAGCCACTTTTCTAGCCCTGCTGCTCTGCCCCTCACACTGTCTCACAAGACATCAACGGCTGTCCCCACTAAAGACGGAGGACGAGGGATGTCTGCAGTCAGATGCATTTGGGAAACGTGACCCCAGGTCTTTAATGTGCCCGGTGCTCAACACTCTGCTAGGAGGTGCAGACACTCCCACTCCACAGAGTTTAGAAAGGACTACTATCTCCACAGAACAGCTCATGAAGAAACCCCACTGACCCTAGCGTTCAGACAACCGGTAACACTAGAGACGTTCACGGGGACACTAACAAATCTGTCTTGTGCTCTGAGCCAAGCTCTCCTAAGCTCTTCCCCAGGGGAAGAGCCACTGTAGCGATGGTTCCCCACAGCACCCCCTCTCTCTGCTGCCATCTCTTCTGGCTTCCTTCACTATTTTCCTGAGTCACTTCATTATGGTCCGTGGAGTCTGGTCATTTCCCCACAATCTGAGCACCTCACAGCTGTTTATTTCTAAACGGCAGCAGTCACCATTTACGTAGCATTTTTGTTTTAAGCACTGTTGTACACAATGATTAGGTCACGGCAACCCAGGTGGGCCAGGGCTCCAGCGGCTAGGAAAGCTGGCTTAGTGGACGTTAGCAGACTCAAATCCTATACTTGCTGACCACATCGAGTAGCCCCCTATCTGAAATCATCGGGATTTTGAAATACAACAGAGCACAGCAGTAAACACAGGAACAGGCCCCAATGCCAAGCACAGCAGGGAAGACTTCTGCTTTCCTTACAAACTGCTCAAGGAAAGCTGACCAGCAGAGGGAGCAACAGAGCCGCCCCGCACATGCCAGGATGTGAGACGTCCCAGAAAACAAGAGCAAGGTGGCCAGGGACAGACAGGTGGCTGTGGAGTGTACACCCATGGGCCGTGGAGGGAAGTCAGGGGGAGGGCACTGAGCGAGGAATCCATAACCTGACAATGTTTGCAGCAGTTCACACCGGCTGTGGGGAAAGATGCCACAGTCACTCTCAGCCTTCCTCTTATTCAACTGACCACACCAGCAGCCCACCTAGTCAGGGCTCTTGGAGGGAGCTGCCTTTCTCCTGACTTTGAGGTACCTGGCCTCTGTCCTCCCATCTCGCTGCCTGCTCCGTCCCCATCTCCTAGGCCAGCTGCCTCTATTTCTCCAAATATTGGAAGGGGTACTTCCCATCTCACTCCTCCCTAATGACTGAATTCAGTCTCATGGCTAGAAATACCACAGACACACAGTCATCCCCCAAATGTACATTTCTGGCCCTGACCACTTCCCTGAACTGCCTATCTGACATCTCCATGTAGATGTCTGGGGGCACCTCGAGCCTAACTGGCCTGGTCCAAGCCACCCTCTCCTCCCACTTAGACAACTGTGATGCAGTCCCCCTAGGAAGCAGAAACTGGCACAGCTGAGGAGAAAGGCCCCGGGGGACCCCTCAGAATGATGACTCTGTGCAGAGTGGGAGACAGGACAGGCACGTAAGTGGAGGGCTGGCATTAGATGGAAGCAGGGTGAGCCCCAGGGAGAATGGCAGAGCCTACCTCACAGATGCAGAAACCTGGCCAGGCTGGAAGAAGCAACCATGGCTCTGATTTGTTTCTCTTTTACAATCTACCAAGTAGAAACGTTTGCCATAGGGTGACCCACTTTTAAAATTAATCAATATAAAGTGATTCATATAATCACCTTTTTGAATCATATATGAATATGCATAACACAACTAATTCACATAAATTTCAGATGCAGGAAAATGAGAGTTAAAGGAAAATGACGCACTTACTAAAGACACGAGCTTCAGACTGTGACAAAGCCCTCCTAACTGTATGTTACTCCTTCCCATCCGACCTAAGGAAGACCCTGGCCAGACCCCCAAATGGGTGACAGTGGCCACGCTCCTCCATGGCCCTGCCTGGCAGTTCTGCCCTCAGACACTGAATTGTCCATGAGTAACCGGCTTCAGTGAAAGCAACTACTGCTAGAGCTGGATGTGCACAGTTCTAGAACGTTTAACGTTCTATTAAAAATCAATACCTACTAAAAAAAAAAAAAACCTTTGTAATGCCTTCAATGTATTTCTAATAGTTTCTTGTTGTTTTTTCTACAAACCAGTAAGACTGTTAGAATTAATACACATTCATTCACAATTATTAAGTACCCATGTGAGCCAGAAAATGTATAAAAATGCCAGGAGTCAAACAGGAAAAGATAAAGTCACTGTTCTCAGGCTGAGCCTCGTAAGACAACTGAAAAGTCAACAGGTAATTTCCACGCAATGTGGAGGGTGTCACACAGGATGAGTGCTGGGGGACTGGGTGCAGGAGACACCAGTCCCGCACTGAGGAGTGGGGCAGTGGGGCAGTGGGGATGTGCAGATGGAGAAGTTTCTTAGGGAAGGAAGTAGCCAGTAGGGGGTGGGTAGGAGAGAGCGAGAGGAAAACATGAAAATGACCCTGTTAAGAGAATTTTAGCAAATGACAGCAGTTCAGAATTGCACAGAAGAGGCAAACTGGATGTTTCATTCATTAACTCACCAGGCTCTTGTGCATGCCTGCACTAGGAGGAACTGGACCCTGTGGGATCTGTCAGCAGAGCGAGACAGGCTTAGGCGGGCACACAAGGAATGGAACGAGACCACGTCAAGTAAGGGGTCAGACAAGCCAGAGGACAAGGAGACCCCATCTGCTAGAGCTCCCTGTAAACAAAGTGGAGAATGAGCATGGACCCAGGAGGCTGCTGTGGTCACCGCCAGGAGAGACAATGGAGGCTGACACAGGCAGGCAGCCCGGGAAGGGGCACCACTGCCCAGGAGGCATGAGCAGCAGGTCTGTGCCTGATGTAGTACAACAAAGACACCAAACTTATAATTCCTGCCAGCCTGGAGCAGCACGGTCCCTTTTCCTAATACAGGAAACAAGTAGCGTGGAGGAGGAGGGCAGTCGGGGACAGGAGAGATGAGCCTGCAGAACCCAAGGGGAGCTTTCCAATGGAGGGTCGTAGAGACTGGAAGCGCAAGAGTAAAGGGACCAGCTGGAGATGAGCTTTGGAACCCATTACATATACACAGCCATGATGCCCAGGGTGACGAGTCATCCAGTGAGAGCCGGGCGCAGTGGGAGAAGCTGGTCAAGGCAACCTGAGGACACCTAGCCCACGGGACAGACGTCGGGAGAGAAGCCAAAGAAACAGACATGTGAACAGAGAGCGGGGCGGGGCCAGAACACGGTGCTGCCAAGGCCAGAGGAGGTTTTGAAAGGGCAGCGAGCACCAAGAAGGCTGAGAAGGATGCATGCATGAAGACTACAGAGCCCGCCATGGTCCTGGATTAGTTTAAACCCATTTGCTTCTTCCTGCAGGAAACCCCTTGAGGTCACGACCCCACAATCAGAGGAGGATGGAGTGGCTCACCCGCAGTCAACCGGCCAGACTCAAGGGGGTATAATGCCGTAACCAAGGATGTGGGACTCCAGGTCTGACTCCCAACTCAGTGCTCCTTTAATAACCACTCTTTGGTAATTCTCCTTAACAGGGGTTCCTGGCAAGTCAGTTCTCCCTCAGGCCTTCGGTTTCCTCACCTACAAGATGAGAGGGCTGGACCAGATGGAAATTCGGGGGGTAAGGGGATGTCCGCGCGCAGCCCACCCCGCCACGGGCCCCTCGAGCCTCCATCCAAGTTCCCACCACGCACCCGCCCCACAAATCCTGCCCAAGGTGAGGGCTGGTCCCGGGTCCTCCGGCTGCCTCATCAGTGAGGACAGGAGAGGGGAAGCCTCCAAGGGTGCGACTCGGGCTCAAGGATGAAACTCGGCCAGGAGTGAACTGGGGCCCTGAGGAAGGTGTCCGGGCCACTCCTCGAGCCCAGCCCGGGTCCCCGCCCCCCTTACCTCCACTGTCCATATCTCCTGCTGGCTGAGGTCTTTGGACACAGCGCACTTGGTGCCCAGCCCGAGCAGGCTGCCGAGGGAGAGCCGATGAGCTTCTGGAGCTGCCGGCACTGCTGCAGCGCCCGGCTGGCCGCGGCCCCCTGCGCTTCTCTCCGTGGCTGCCACCGCCGTCCTTCTCCCCCATCGCCGCGGCGCGCAGCGCCGCTCTATGCAGGCCGCGGCAGCCGAGGCAGGGAGCCCGGGGAGCGGGCGCCTTAGCAAGGAACCCCCGAGCCGGGAGAGCTGGACCAGGAGCGCCCCTTGCCGCTGCTCCAGCCAGGAGGCCGGTAGAGCTGGCAGCCCAGTCTGCCGCTCCCGCCCTCAGAGCCGTGGCGGCGGGGACAAAAAGCCGCGACTGCAAAAAGCCGCGGCGGCGGGGGGCAAAAACCCGCGAAAAGCGGCGGAGGCGGCAAAATGCCCCGGCCGGGGGGCAAAAAGGGGAAATCCGGCGGCGGGGACAAAAGCGCGGAGGCGGGGGGCAGAAAGCCGGGAAAACGGTGGCAGCGGGGGCGAAAAGCGGCGGCGGCGGGGTGCAAAAAGCTGGAAAGCGGCGGCGGCGGGGTGCAAAAAGCTGGGAAAAGCGGCGGCGGCGGGGACAAAAAGCCGCGGCGGTGGGGGACAAGCCGCGGCAGCGTGGGTGTAAAAAACCGCGAAAAGCGGCGGCGGGGGGAAAAAAGCCGCGGCGGTGGGGGCAAAAAGACGCGGCGCCAAAAAGCGTGGCGGCGGGGGGCAAAAAGCCGCGGCGCGGGGACAAAAAGCCGCGGCGACGAGGGCAAAAAGACAGGGCGGGCGGCGGCAAAAAGCCGCGGTGGACGGGGCAAAAAGCCGCAGCGACAGGGGCACAAAGCGGCGGCGGCAAAAGCTGCGGGCGATGGGCGTAAAAAGCCGCGGCGGCGGGGAGCAAAAAGCCGAGGCGGCCGGGGCAAAAACGCGGCGGGGGTAAAAGGCCGCAAAAAGCCGCGACGACGGGGCAAAAAGCCGCGGCGGCGGGGGTTAAAAAGCCGCTGCACATAATGAAATATTTCCTTAAAAAAGAAAAACTCGCAGTAATTAAAAAGGGAAATATAGTTAATATTTTTTCTGTCCATTAAGCATGCCATTAGCTGAGTAAAAAATCAAGCTGCAATATGTAAACTACATTTTCTGAAATCATAAAGAAAATAAGAAATGAAAAGGGATTTGGGAAAAAAATCCAAAGGTACAGTCAACTACACAAAAAAAGCTTAGTCTCATTAATCATTATGAAAATGCAAATTGTAACTCAAATAAGATAAAACTACAATTCAAAGAGAAAGCCTAAAATTTCAACCCCTCCAAAATTCTGGGTTTTGGAGAGCTGGGATGGAATAGGGCTCCTAACCTTACAACAATGAAAGAACCAAACTAACTTCAACGTCATGACTTTATTTTTATAGCAACCAGGTTGCCAAGAACTGAGTCAAAATGTGAGGGAAAACAAGCACCTGCAAGGAGAAAGAGGATAGATGCACTTACATAGGACAGATGCAAATAGACACCACTATGACAAGTAAAGCTGGAATAATCAATAAATTCCTAAAGACAAAGTGGGGCTGGTCAGATTGGGAGACAGCTGACAGCTGCAGAAGTTGGGAAAGATCCATCACCTTGAAAACTTTTTCCACACAAACCCACTGTGATCTCTCAAGCAATTGGTAAGGAATCCAGGAGAGTCTGTATATGATACAGATCAGGGAGAGCAGAACACTTGGGAGGTGACCAGGTCTTGGGGGCCGAGCCCTTACGAATGGGATTAGTGCCTTTATAAAAGAAGCTCAATGGAGTTCTTGTGTGCCTTCCACTATGTGAGGACATAGAAAGAAGGCACCATCTAGGAACCATGAAATCGGCTCTCATCAACACTGAATGTGTGAGCATCTTGACCAGAGATCTTACAGCCTCAAGAAGTGTGAAAAAAGTATCTGTTGTTTTTTAGTCACCCAGTTGATGTTATTTTGTTGTAAGAGTCCAAATAGACCAAGATATTCCACTTAATATGTAGGGGAAGGCAACCAAAAACTGCCACACTTAGAATGCTCCTGATGCTGGGAGTATGAAAACAGGAAAAACAAAACAAAACTGCTCTTGAAAGTGAAGGAGGAATATCACTGAGCTCAGCAACACAGCCAGGAAAAGAACAGAAGTGTGAGAAGGCTGCATTCCTGAGACCCTGAGAAAAAGCACCTGCATAAGACTGAGATGAGATTACGCACCCTAGTTATAATTGAAATCCCAAAAACAAGAGAGGAAAAATAATGGAGCAAAAGAAATATTTTTGAAAATAACTGCCAAAAATATTCTAAAAGAAGTGACAGAAAATCAAACTTCAGATATAGGAAACTCAGAGAATGTCAAATAGAACAAAAATAAATACGAATTACATCTTCAAAAATCTTTAAAAAATCAACTCTAAATTTTATATCTTGCTCCAAATATATAGAGATATCAATAGGTTATAATCAAGATATGGAGAAAGCCATATCATGGAAACACTAAATAAAGCTGTGGAAGGACTACATTGATACTAGACGCAACAGAGTACAGAAGAAGAAAAAGTATCAGAGATGAGAATATATAATATAATAATCAATTCTCAAGAAGATGTAAACATCCTACTAATTAGGGTATGCAGCTAACGACAGAACCTCCAAATACATGAGGTAAAACATGAAAGAAATCAAAGGTGAACTAGAAAAATCCAAAATTATATTTGCAGACTTCAACACTTTTGTCTTAGTAATGGACAGACTAGGCACAAACTCAGTAATCATATGGAAGATAAGAACAACAATATCACCAAGACATCCAATCTTCAATGGCAGATACTATTTCCTTTCAAGTGAAAAAAAAACAGTATGGCGTATTTGCTAACAAACCCAGAATTTCTAATATTTGCGGTCTTCCTTCCTTCTTTCCATCTTCCTTTCTCTTCTCTTCCCTTCCCTTCTTCCTTCCTTTCTTCTTTTCCTCTTTCTTTTCTTTTTTCTTTTCTCTTCTTTCTTTTTCTCCTTCTTCTTCTTTCCTTCCTTCTTTCTTTCCTCTTATTCTTCCTTCCCTCCTCCCTCCCTTCCTTTCTCCCTCCCTTCTTTTCTTCCTTCTTTTCTCTTATTTTCTCACTTCCTTGCTTTCTTTCCTTTTTTCTCCCTTCCTCTCTCCCTTCTTTTCTTCCTTCCTCCCTCCCTTCCTTTCCTCCCTTTTCCTTCCTTCCTTCCTTCTCCTCTTTATTTTCTTTGTTTCTTCGCCTTCCTCCTTTTACCATTCTCTCTTCCTCCTTTCCTTCCTCCCTTCCTCCTTCCTTTCCTTCTTTCTTTCTTTGTTTTTCATTTTCTTTCTTTCTTTCTTTCTTTCTTTCTTTCTTTCTTTCTTTCTTTCTTTCTTTCTTTCTTGTGTTCTTGCTTTCTTTTTTCTCCCTTCCTGCTTTTCTCCCTCCCTTCCTTCCTTCTCTCATTTCCTCCTTCTTTTCTTTCTACTTTCTTCCCTTCCTTCCTTCTTTCCTTCCTTCTTTTTTCTTTATTTTCTTTTCTGTCTTTCTCTTTACTAAAATTCATATTATTTAAAAAAATTAAGAGAGGGAGGCAGAAAAATAAAGAACACTTTAATCTGCAGGTAAATAGATTATGTCTGCTGTAGACAAAATAATGGCCTCCCAAAAATGTTCATGTCCTAATTCCCAGAGTCTAACATACAAATATGTTAGGTTGCATGGCAGTGGGAAATCAGATTTCAAGTGAAATTAAGGTTGCAATAAAATGATGGAGACATTATCTTAAACGGGTGGGATCAATGAAATCAGGAGCTTCCTTATAAGTGAAAGAAGAAGGCAGAAGAAAGACAACTATGGAGGTGGCGGCATGAGAAATTACTCAACATCACTGACTTTTAAGATAAAAGAATGAGGACCCAGCGCGGTGGCTCACGACTAATCCCAGCACTTTGGGACGCTGGGGTGGGTGGATCACGAGGTCAGGAGATCGAGACCATCCTGGCTAACATGGTGAAACCCCATCCCTAGTAAAAATACAAAAAATTAGCTGGGCATGGTGGCACGTGCCTGTAGTCCAAGCTACTCAGGAAGCTGAGGCAAGAGAATCGCTTGAACCTGGGAGGCAGAGGTTGCAGTGAGCTGAGATCGTGCCACTGGACTCCAGCCTGGGTGACAGAAGGAGACTCCATCTCAAAAAAAAAAAAAAAAAAAAAGATAAAAGAATGAGGTCATGTTCCAAGGAATAAAGGTGGCCTCTGGATGCTGAAAAAAATCAAGTACGTAGATTCTGCCACGTAGCCCTCAGAAAGACTGCAGCCCTGCCCAAAACTTGATGTTAGCCCTGTGAGTCTCATTTAAGGCTTCTGAACTCCAGAACTGTAGGATTAACAGTCACTTTATAGTAAGATATGAAGTTTCTGGTAATTGGTTACAGCAGCAAGAAGAAGTTTATATAGTAATTGTATCATGAAAATGAGAACCATAATTTACAACTGCTTTAATACTGCACTTGGATGTTTGAAATCACGTACATGGAAATGATCTCTATGTGTTTGAGGGAGGATAGCAAATCAATGCTAAAATAATGCAAATGCAAATCTTACACTCATTTATATGTAGGTTTAATTTAATCTTTGAAATTAAAATGAAATTAAAGGATTGTTATATTTTGATGAAATTAGACTAAAATGAGCAATAACAAAATAAGAACTTATATTCTTTATATGGTCAATAAAGAAGTGATAGTGGAAAAAACAACAAATGAAGGTGATGTTTAGGAAGTTGGAAAGATAGCTTAAACTACAAAATGGTATATAACTAGTGAACACTTAGACACATTGATTGATGAACTTCAGCTTTTGGCTTGGTGAGAGCATAAAATGAGAGCAGCTGAGGTTTGCAAATTTCTAATCTCCTTGTGGAAAAACAGGGGAAAAGACATCTCAGCATAATAAGATTAATCTACTAAAGAGTCAAGACTTGATCCATTTGTCCTTGTAATTCAAAAGCTAATTCAAATACTGATTTGATGTATTGTGTTAACAACCATTGCTGATTATCATCACATACCTGGCATTCTCTTTTATCTGATATCTAAAATATTTGGTAATTCCTGGACTTTCTCTTTTCAAACCCAGTACGTTTAATTTCAATCTTAGAACAGTTGTCTTTGAGAAATTCTTCCCTCTACTGCATCTGTGAATGGGCACAGCATGGTTACATATATACTGTCGCCCAGAGAACATTTGTTAAATTAAAGCCAAAGTTTAAAGCAACAGCTTTAACTCACTGGTTTTACTCATTTTTTTCCTCCCCAATAGCCACAGCAAGATTGATACCCTCACACCTTTGAACATAAAGCTTGGTGTTGTCTATTTTTCAGGTGCTGTCACCTATATGATCTCAGTATTTTAAAAATCATCTTCCAGCCTATATGGTGGCTCATGCTTGTAATAGCAGCAGTTTAGGAGGCTGAAATGAGAGGATTCTTTGAGCCCAGGAGTTGAAGAGCAACCTGGGCAACATAGCAAGACCCAGTCTCTATCAAAAGATAAAAAAAAAAAAAAAAGGTGGGCATGGTGATGTGCACCTGTTGTCCTAGCTATTTGGGAGGCCAAGGTGGAAGGATTGCTTGAGCTTGGGAGGTTGAGGCTACAGTGAGCAGTGATTGCATCACTGCACTCCAGCCTGGGCAACAAAGCAAGACCCTATATCAAAAATATATATATAATGAAAATAAAAATCAGCTCTCATTGATTTCTATGTAAATATGCACAGGTGATGTCCATATAGACATAAATAATAATATATCTGACAACGGGTCCATATGATCTTCAAAATGTAAAATGCCTATCTCTGTAATTGACTGGTTAGTCTCCTTAATGAATATAGATTCAATTATACTTTCTTGTTCTAGATAAATTATATAATCTAGCTTTTTGTTTCACTTATTTACCGATAACAGGAAGAATGACAAGATATCTATTTCGGAAAATTACTCTGGTAGGAGTAAAGATGAAACAATGATAGATTGCATGAAAAACTAGAAAAAAGTATGATCTTCTGATATTCTATCACATCATATACTAAAGACCTCATAAAACTCAGATATTTTATCTAAAAATGTTATTTTAATCTTAGGAATGATCAAATCATGAGACTAGAATTGTATTACAGTGCTTGTATCACAAGCACATGTGCTAAAAGGGAGGGGAAAACATCGTTACTGATATTTTAAGCGTACGTTTTACTTCCATAAACATGAACTTGATATGATGCAGATTGAAGGAAATCACCCATAATTCCATATTAAGAAGGCCTGTGATTTTTAAGGGAAAAATAAATAGAGAAAATGCTAACAGAAACCCTATTAAGCATTAAGCTTTATGGAGCAAAGACAAATCCAGTGGTGAAAGATACACACTGAGTTCTGTTTGTTGTCTTGGAACAATACGGTTTAGAGGTGACTGGTGGGTGAGGAGAACATATGCGAGTTCACCAAACAGAAAAGCTGAATGAGGCAATGCCTCTTCCTGACCTTATCTCTTACTCAGATAACTATATAATTTATTGTCCAGTAAAGGGTATATTTAAAAATCATATTAAAAGTCATGCAATGAAGTTGTCCAGGGAAATCAAGACTTAACAGTCTCACTCTCACAATAATGAATAGGGGGGTTCCCTCAAGATAGACTAAGACATGACCCCACACTGGCAGGTAGTGGTACCAGAAAAGAACCTATGGAAAATCTTTACCTTATGCTTGAGGTAGGGACCAGGTTAAGTGAAAGCCAGACATAAAATTCTATCTGAAATATATCAACAATCGAAGAAAATATGTGGTGTACAGGCATAGACTGTCTTTACTGGATCATTGAAATAGTAAGATAAATTCAAATTTTTACATTGTTTTATTTTCCTCCAGTTAGGGCTTGAGGTTTGTCTCTGGAGAGTGGCTGTCAATTGGAGCCTTGCCTTTCTGGGGTTCTGGGCAGGGGGTTGTGGATGCTTAACATGTGCCTTTCACAGGAGACTTCCTTACCCCTGCAGTGGCCAGATGTGCATCCCATGACCAGGCCTCCCTCTCACAGAACATCTGCTGAGAATAGGAGATGACTGGTGGCTGTTGCCTGACCTGTGTCCTGCGTATTTCTGAGAAGAGCCACTCTCAGAGACCCTGGCCAGGAGGAGAGTTAGGTTCCAGTGTCGGTCAGATCAGACACATGGAGGCCACAGGACCAAACACGGGAAATCAGAGAAGTAGTTTTATTACTCAAAGATCCAGAGAGAAGAGGGTAGCTGAGAAGAGGGTTTAGCTGTGTCCCCAGCCAAATCTCATCTTGAATTCCCACATGTTGTGGGAGGGAACAGGCGGGAGGTAATTGAATCATGGGGGCAGGTCTTTCCCGTGCTGTTCTTCTGATAGTGAATAAGTCTCACAAGATCTGATGGTTTTATAAAGGGGGGTTTCACTGCACAGTCTCGTCTGCTGCCATGTAAGACGTGCCTTTCACTTTCCGCCATGATTGTGAGGCCTACCCAGCCACGTGGAACTGTGCATCTATTAAACCTCTTTCTTCTGGAAATTACCCAGTCTTGGGCATGTCTTTACCAGCGTGTGAAAATGGACTAATACAGTAGCACACCTCATAGGGCTGAAAAAAATGGGGAAGATGAGTGGGGAGCAAGAGAGAGAAAAGGGGTCTGTGGGACTCCAGCCTTTACTGGGCCCAGAACATTACCCAAATAAGTTTTCCACGGGGCTCTAGCCGGTGGGGTGAGTGCCAGCAGGCACATTTCTTGGCTCCCGCTGCAACTGAGCAGGTCACTCTGGCGTGTGGGGGCTGTCCATGTGGGCTGTGAGGTCTGTGGGGTGAGTCAGGTAGGTTGTATCCGAAGGTTCCATAGCGGGTAGTCACCAGGGGGAGGCAACTGTGTAGGGTCAATATCTGGGCCAGCCCCACTGAGGAACTGTGAGGGTTACAACTGGAAATTGTCAAGGGAATCTGAACCCAGCTACCATATGAGAGAGTTCAACTTACGTTCAATGTGAATGCCATGGCAATATTAAAATGTAAGAATTCGCTCCATACGTGCTTGAGGTAAATAGGAGAAACCTAGAATTGATGTAAACAGTGAGAAGATTGGATGCGTTTTCCGTCACATATTTTAATACTAGCAGCATATTATATATGTCAATCCATCAGGCATTCAGAATTACATGCTTATGAAAATTTTTTGCAACTTCGGACAAAAGACAAGGGTAGAAGATATTTTTTGGCCCTATAAACCCTAGTAAATTAAAAACAGAAGGACTTTTATGTCCTAATATATCTATGTTGTGAAAGGCTGCCCTGTGAAATACGGGATTTCTTAAACATATTTTAAAAATCGTAGGTGTCAATATTTTTTAGAAATCCATTTAAATTTTCTCTTGCTATTTTACAATGCCTACTTATTTATTTATTGGTTCTGCTGATTTTGATGTATATGCTAAACTTTACATTTTCTTTAAAGTATGTTTTATACAACTTTATGTAAAATGTTTTAGTATCTTCACATTCTCTCCCTGTCCTTTTGTTTTGCTCTTATTGGCTTTTCAAACCTAGTAAGACTAAGACACTAAAGTAACTTTGCCCGTGGTTTGGTAATGCCTTTTAAAGCACCTCCTAAGCTCTCGTGCATACAGGGGTCTCCTTTGAGCTCTATGCTTTTGACATCCCATATACCTAAATTCCAGTATTCCAAATCAGTACTGCTCAGTTTTAGTTACTAAGATTAAAAATGTATTTTAATAGCAAGTTAGTTTAGTGCACTCTTGCTTCTTTCTTTACTGCTGGTATACATGTATATTCCTTTAAATCAATCTTGGAATTTATTTAAAAATTTTAAATTATACTAATGAAACTGTATATTGTTGGGAATTGATAGGTGAATTTGGAAAGAATTTGTCTTCATGATACTAAATCCTTTTTATCCAAGAATCAGATGTGCCTTTATATTTATTCCAGTTTATGTTTATATCACTGAGTAAATATATAGAAATGTAGATACACTCACTTGTAGTTATAGATACAAATATAGATATAACCTGTTAAATCTATATCTATCCCATATAACGTATATAGATGTTATATGTGTGTGTATATATATATGTTTGTGTTATTAAAGAGCTCCCTTAAAATATTTCTTATATTTCCTATATAATTTTAGATTGAGCTTCAATTTTCCTTGTATAAACAAGCAAATATTCATACTAGTTTTAGTACTGATGTTTGTACATTCTATCTTATTTTAGCAGTGAATGTTTTCACAATTATTATAAATATTATCTAATATTAATAATGTAACTGTTAAAAATATTTAAAATTTTATTTTGAATTATTTTATTGTTGAATTTAAATTCCTTTAAGTATCATTGTAAATGTCTATTTTATGCTTTCTCTATGTATATGCAAATTAATCTATCCACTTCTCTATCTCTATGTAGTAACATGAAAATCAGGCCTCTCTTCTTCTAATAGACATACGTGTGTTTACATATAGAACATCAGACACTTTATGGCATTTAAAATCTTTAAAGACATGAATATTACCTTTTAACAAATATATTTTAGCATGTACTGAGAATCCCCTATTTGTTTTTTATTGGGGGTAATCAATATGATTATTAATATTATTGGATTACCAAATTTGGAATCACACTTTTATCCCCAAGGTGGATATTTGTTTTATTTTTTTGCTAACTTCTTGTCATACTGTTTCAAATATTGTTGGATGTTATTTTTCTTTTATTTGGCATTTTAGTATCAATATTTGTAAGTGATGTACTCTACATATTTTTTCTTCAATATCCGGTGGGTTTTATAATTACTGCTATACTGGATTTGTAGTAGACATTGACAAAAATTATTCCTGTATGTTTTATAGCTGTATGAAGGAAACCAATATATTTTACCCCAAAATCTATTTCCTTGATATATTTCAAAATGGCTATTCAGAAGGGCTGGAAATGCAAACGTAGCTGCAAAGCTGTCTTGGGGAGATTTGCATGGGTAGAGAATCTGCCCTGATGCAGCCAGGCTTTCTCTGAGGTCTGCCCCCTTGTCTGGATCTAGGAAAGGTTAACTGAGAGTCTGAGGTCTCCAAAGGTCTGAAAGAAACATTTTCTGTCTGTTCTCTCTGAGGAGTGCTCCCAGTGAGGTTTCACCTACGTAATAAGTCCACTGTTGCTAGCCAGGGTCCTTTTCTCACATAACCATTTCTTTCTTTTTTTTTCCCCCTGTGATCCAAGACCCCATTCTTTCTGTAAACTTCATGTGGTAGATAAGCTTCTGCACCCATCGTGTGTCTGGGTCTTCATTCTAAGGGCTCCAGTGTACACACATTGCAGAAACCTGTATGCCTTTTCAACTATTATCTGCCTCCTATTAGTGATTTTCAGGGAAACTTCAGAAGGCAAAAGGGACATTCTCCTTTAGCCCATACTCAGACAAAATCCCCCAACATTTAACTGATTCCTGATACCTTAAAATCACCTTGAAAAATCCATATATTTATAAACTGTTCTTCTCTCTATGATTTCGGGTCAGCCTGGGTTTTGTTTTTTATTCCATTTACTTCATCCTCGAAAAGATCTATTTTATGTCTATTTATTCTCATTTATTGACATTGAGAAAAGAAAATAACTTTCATGTGAGAAATGCAAGTCCTTTTAAAGAATCAGGCCCAGAGAGATATGAAAATGAGACAGCAGTTCTGTCCTGCTCCTCTTTGAGCTGTGTGTTCATCTAGGCTGCTTGCTGTTGCCACAGTAGCTATAAATTAACTAATAATGCCACACCAGACACTATAATCCACACCCAATAATAGTGTAACAGTGCATAGCCAGTCACTAATAAATGTTATTTCCATAAGCCAATGAGAATTTGTGACAAACCTCTTTGCGTCATCCCACTTCTTGTCCCTTTGTTGCCTTTAAGAACCTGCTTGTTGCAAAGCTCCAAATGGAGTTCATATCCAAGCATACTTGGGTCTGTTTCTTCCAGGCAGCTGTCCTCATTTTGGCTCAAGTAAACTCTTTGAATGACGTTTTCTGCTTCAGCCTCTTCCACTTAGATTAGCAACATGGATTTCTGTCACCATGTGCAGCAGTTAAAATGTTTACACTTTTCCCCTCGAGGGCATTGATGTGTTTTCCTGAGCACTTGGAATAGCTACATAGTGTTTACTTTCTAGATTATGGTTTCTCAACCTTGCTGCTACTTACCTTTAGGACCAGAGGATTCTTTGTTGTGGGAGGCTGCCCTAGCAATGCTAGATGTATCGTTTGACCTCTAAATTCCACACCTCCACCAGTCTTGACATCCCCACAATAACCCTCGACATTGCCAAATGTCTCCTGAGGAAAACTCTCCACCACTTGACAGCCAAAGTTCTTGAAATATTGGAATAGTCAATTGAGTTTTTATGTAATCCAAAACAAATATTTTTCTTTGTTTTTAAACATCTACTTACATCTACTTATCTGCTTATTTTTCTTTTATTTGTAATATAATTCCATCAAGGAGAGAGAGTGCATTTTCTGTTATGCTAAATTTTGGAAGAATGTATTGATTTTTTTATGACCTGATATATGGATGATATGTAGATATTACATGTCTGTATTATCAAATTTCAGGGCAATAATAAAATAAATACTTGTAATATTTATATTGTCACTGTATATTAGTTATTTTCTTTCTTCACTGCAGGATTTTTCAACCTGTAGGCTATTTTTCAATTCTAGGTTATCCAGTAGATTTTGAAATGTTATGATTAAATACCTACTTCTCAAGCATTCATCTTTGCAAATGAATCAATCCCAAGCTCTTATAATGCACATCATATAAAGGGCAGATTAGTCAATACATGGTTCAGAAAGAATTAAGTAATATTTATAAAAAAATTGAAAATTTATATCCTTAACCCAGATAACAATAATCCAAATTAGAATTTGATTTAATTACATAATTTAAAATGACACCTGAATACTAGTAAAAATGTAGATAAGTTTATATAATCCTTTCTAGCTGTAGGACTTTATTAGCATAAATTCAAATACAAGAACCAAAGTAAGATTGAGACCTATAGTAAAAGGTTAAAATGTACACATTATAGAGGCATGATTAAACTAATTTAAGACATAACAACATGGAGAAATATTGCAAAACAGACATTTTACTGAATTAATTGTTAATATTTAATCATTAAGTGAGAACAAATGTAAAGAGTAGCTACACACACACACACACACCCACACACAAGTGCAATATTGTCAAATAAGCATGTGATCTTCTGCTACACTGGAAATCACACCTGTGTTTTATCCACAGAAGAGTAAAGATTAAAAATCACAATAATATTTATTGTACATATGGAGGTAAAGATACTCTAAATATTACCCTAAAATACATTTTTGATTTTGAGATGGAGTTTTGCTTTTATTGCCCAGGCTGGAGTGCAATGGCACAATCATGGCTCACTGTAACCTCAGCCTCCCAGGGTCAGGTAATTCTCCTAGCTCAACCTCCCAAATAGCTGAGATTACAGGCATGCACCACCACACGCGGCTAATTTTTTGTATTTAGTAGAGACGGGATTTCACCATGTTGGTCAGGCTGGTCTCAAACTCCTGACTTCAGGTGATCTACCCACTTCAGCCTCCCAAAGTGCTGGGATTACAGGTGTGCGCCTGGCCAACTTTTTGACATATTTCAAGATGGCTACTCGGAAGACTGGAAATAGCTTCTTCTACAAGAATAGCTGAAAAGCTGTGTTTGTTGGGGACATTTGCATTTGTAGAGAAAATCTGCATTGATACAGACAGGCTTTCCCTGAGATACTCCCTTGTCTGGGTTTAGGAAAGATTAACTGAGTCTGGCACGTTTAAATTTCGAAAAACCATTTCCTATCTATACTTCCCAAGAGGAGGGCTGCTCCCTGGGAGGTTTCATCCATGTAACAAGACCACCTCTGCTGCCAGGCTCCTCTTTCTTCCTTGTCGTCACCTGTCTTCCGCAAAGCCTGATTTACCAACGTACAGCTCTGTGTTTTCTGGAACCTCAAGACAGCATAGACGTGTTAACTACTTGCCTTTCCTGGAGTTTTTATATATATAGTATATATTTGTATATCTATTTATAATATACAAATATTTGTATATATATATTTATATATATTAGGTAAAGTCCAAGTGCATACTTGTGCACATAATTATATCTGTAAACCTTTTTTTCCTGTTGATTTGTACATTATCAGTTTGTTTTATAGACTCAAATAATTAAAGCTTCAAGGGAAAAATTTAAAGTTTCCTATAGAGAAAAGACAAACATATATGTGACAAATAATATTTAGAGTGTAAGACGCTTTTTAAAGGTATATTTGCAATTTGTGTCAAAACATTTAAATATACGTTTGTTGCTTTAACTATAAAATTTCAAATAATTTAAGCTAAATACATAGTATATGCAGAAAATTTAGCAATATTTGTGTGTAGCACCTTATTGTGCATTACTGTAACCAACTGTCTAATATAAAGAACTAATTAGGGTAGCACCTACTTTTCAAATATCTCATTTTTTTTCACACATCTATTAAAAAAGACAAATAACATTTAAACTTTATTTGTAAATTTGCAGAATAGTATTTTTCAGCAGATGGTTTATTTTAGCAAATTGCATCTTCACATTGTGCTATGCTTTTATGAGTTCCAGCTGTTAACGAGTATTATTTTACTGCTGAATCTATCATGTGTCAAATAATTGCTCATTATGTGCCATAAAACACAAGCAATATTCTTATTTTCGACTTGGAGCAAATTAAAATCTTATCAGCAATTTAAAAAATCTAGAGTGGTCTTCTTCTGGATATTTTAAACTGGTATTTTTCTCTTTATGTTTTGGTGAGTTGTCTTATCAAGGAGAAGAACTCAAGCTGATTATTCTTTTTTTTCTCTTCCATCCATCTCGCAGGTGTGTTAATAATTTCATTTTTCAGAAAATGTTCTTTCATATCCATTTTACAAGATGAGAGACCTTTTAACATCTTCCATTCAGATGTGATACCAGTAATGGAAAATATTCCAGCTTCATGAATATGGTGATACAAATACTTATCCGTCTAACTTCTTTCAGTGCCAGATGTTTACTTTACTCAGTGAATTACTCAGTTGACTGGTAATTTCTTCTGAAATCACAAATGAGAGGATCAGAGGGCTGGCTGTTGTCTTTACCTCATATGACTCCCAGTGCAGACAATTGTTTCTATGGAGCACAAACAGTTGAAAGGATTGACTTCCTGCCTAGAATAGTTTCTGCTGTGCTTCTTATCCTTCTTGTGGAGATTTCAGATGATCTGAATTGCTTTTCTATCTTAAGAAAAAACTCAACAATTCTCCCACCTGAGAGGAATGTAAACTGTAGGAAGTTAGCAGAAGCAATCTCTAAAGTTTTTACATTGTTTGTTGTAGAATGCAGCACTGATGTCTGCATCACTAAACTTTTCTCTTTTTTTTCTTTTATTATTATTATACTTTAAGTTTTAGGGTACATGTGCACAATGTGCAGGTTTGTTACATATGTATCCATCTGCCATATTGTTGTGCTGCACCCATTAACTTGTCATTTAGCATTAGGTATATCTCCTAATGCTATCCCTCCCCCCTACACCCACCCCATAACAGTCCCCAGAGTGTGATGTTCCCCTTCCTGTGTCCATGTGTTCTCATTGTTCAATTCCCACCTATGAGTGAGAACATCTGGTGTTTGGTTTTTTGTCCTTGCGATAGTTTACTGAGAATGATGGTTTCCAGTTTCATCCATGTCCCTACAAAGGACATGAACTCATCATTTTTTATATCTGCATAGTATTCCATGGTGTATATGTGCCACATTTTCTTAATCCAATCTATCGTTGTTGGACATTTGGGTTGGTTCCAAGTCTTTGCTATTGTGAATAGTGCCGCATTAAACATACGTGTGCATGTGTCTTTATAGCAGCATGATTTATAGTCTTTGGGTATATACCCAGTAATGGGATGGCTGGGTCAAATGGTATTTCTAGTTCTAGATCCCTGAGGAATGGCCACACTGACTTCCACAATGGTTGAACTAGTTTACAGTCCCACCAACAGTGTAAAAAGTGTTCCTATTTCTCCACATCCTCTCCAGCACCTGTTGTTTCCTGACTTTTTAAGGATCGCCATTCTAACTGGTGTATCTCATTGTGGTTTTGATTTGCATTTCTCTGATGGCCAGTGATGATGAGCATTTTTTCATGTGTTTTTTGGCTGCATAAATGTCTTCTTTTGAGAAGTGTCTGTTCATGTCCTTCACCCACTTTTTGATGGGGTTGTTTGGTTTTTTCTTGTAAATTTGTTTGAGTTCACTGTAGATTCTGGATATTAGCCCTTTATCAGATGTGTAGGTTGTGAAAATTTTCTCCCATTTCGTAGGTTGCCTGTTCACTCTGATGGTAGTTTCTTTTGCTGTGCAGAAGCTCTTTAGTTTAATTAGATCCTATTTGTCAATTTTGGCTTTTGTTGCCATTGCTTTTGGCGTTTTAGACATGAAGTCCTTGCCCACACCTATGTCCTGAATGGTATTGCCTAGGTTTTCTTCTAGGGTTTTTATGGTTTTAGCTCTAACACATAAGTCATTCATCCATCTTGAATTAATTTTTGTATAAGATGTAAGGAAGGGATCCAGTTTCAGCTTTCCACATATGGCTAGCCAGTTTTCCCAGCACTATTTATTAAATAGGGAATCCATTCCCCATTGCTTGTTTTTGTCAGGTTTGTCAAAGATCAGATAGTTGTAGTTATGGGGCATTATTTCTGAGGGCTCTGTTCTGTTCCGTTGATCTATGTCTCTGTTGTGGTAGCAATACCATGCTGTTTTGGTTACTGTAGCCTTGTAGTATAATTTGAAGTCAGGTAGCGTGATGCGTCCAGCTTTGTTCTTTTGGCTTAGGATTTACTTGGTGATGCGGGCTCCTTTTTGGTTCCATATGAACTTTAAAGTAGTTTTTTCCAATTCTGTGAAGAAAGTCATTGGTAGCTTGATGGGGATGGCATTGAATCTATAAATTACCTTGGGCAGTATGGCCATTTTTACGATATTGATTCTTCCAACCCATGAGCATGGAATGTTCTTCCATTTGTTTGTATCCTCTTTTATTTCATTGAGCAGTGGTTTGTAGTTCTCCTTGAAGAGGTCTTTCTCGTCCCTTGTAAGTTGGATTCCTAGGTATTTGATTCTCTTTGAAGCAGTTGTGAATGGGAGTTCCCTCATGATTTGGCTCTGTGTTTGTCTGTTATTGGTGTACAAGAATACTTGTTATTTTTGTACATTGATTTTGTATCCTGAGACTTTCCTGAAGTTGTTTATCAGATAAGGAGATTTTGGGCTGAGACAATGGGGTTTTCTACATATACCATCATGTCATCTGCAAACAGGGACAATTTGACTTCCTCTTTTCCTAATTGAATACTCTTTGTTTTCTTCTCCTGCCTGATTGCCCTGGCCAGAACTTCCAACACTATGTTGAATAGGAGTGGTGAGAGGGGGCATCCCTATCTTGTGCCAGTTTTCAAGGGAATGCTTCCAGTTTTTGCCCATTCAGTATATTGGCTGTGGGTTTGTCATAGGTAGCAATTATGATTTTGAGATATGTCCCATTGGTACCTAATTTGTTGAGAGTTTTTAGCATGAAGCATTGTTGAATTTTGCCAAAGGCCTTTTCTGCATCTATTGAGATAATCATGAGGTTTTTGTCTTTGGTTCTGTTTTTATGCTGGATTACATTTGTTGATTTGCGTATGTTGAACCAGCCTTGCATCCCAGGGATGAAGCCCACTTGATCATGGTGGATAAGCTTTTTGATGTGCTGCTGGATTCAGTTTGCCAGTATTTTATTGAGGATTTTTGCATCAGTGGTCATCAAGGACATTGGTCTAAAATTCTCTATTTTGGTTGTGTCTCTGCCAGGCTTTGGTATCAGGATGATGCTGGCCTCATAAAATGAGTTAAGGAAGATTCCCTCTTTTTCTATTGATTGGAATTGTTTCAGAAGGAATGGTACCAATTCCTCCTCATATCTCTGGTATTGCCACAATTTCAGAGCCTGTTATCAGTCTATTCAGAGATTCAACTTCTTCCTGGTTTAGTCTTGGGAGAGTGTATGTGTCGAGGAATTTATCCATTTCTTCTAGATTTTCTAGTTTATTTGCATAGAGGTGTTTGTAGTATTCTCTGATGGTAGATTGTATTTCTGTGGGATCAGTGGTGATATCCCCTTTATCATTTTTTATTGCATCTATTTGATTCTTCTCTCTTTTCTTCTTTACTAGTCTTGCTAGCTGTCTATCAATTTTGTTGATCTTTTCAAAAAACCAGCTCCTGGATTCACTATTTTTTTGAAGGTTTTTTTGTGTCTCTATTTCCTTCAGTTCTGCTCTGATTTTAGTTACTTCTTGCCTTCTGCTAGCTTTTGAATGTGTTTGCTCTTGCTTCTCTAGTTCTTTTAATTGTGATGTTAGGGTGTCCATTTTGGATCTTTTCTGCTTTCTCTTGTGGGCATTTAGTGCTATAAATTTCCTTCTACACACTGCTTTGAATGTGTCCCAGGGATTCTGGTATGTTGTGTCTTTGTTCTCCTTGGTTTCAAAGAGCATCTTTATTTCTGCCTTCATTTCGTTATGTACCCAGTAGTCATTCTGGCATAGGTTGTTCATTTTCCATGTAGTTGAGTGGTTTTGAATGAGTTTCTTAAACCTGAGTTCTAGTTTGATTGCACAGTGGTCTGAGAGACAGTTTGTTATAATTTCTGTTCTTTTACATTTGCTTAGGAGAGCTTCCAACTATGTGATCAATTTTGGAATGGGTGTGGTGTGGTGCTGAATAAAATGTATATTCTGCTTATTTGGGGTGGAGAGTTCTATAGATGTCTATTAGGTCCGCTTGGTGCAGAGCTGAGTTCAATTCCTGGGTGTCCTTGTTAACTTTCTGTCTCGTTGATCTGTCTAATGTTGACAGTGGGGTGTTAAAATCTCCCATTATTATTGTGTGGGAGTCTAAGTCTCTTTGTAGGTCACTCAAGACTTGCTTTATGAATCCTGGTGCTCCTGTATTGGGTGCATATATATTTAGGATAGTTAGCTCTTCTTGTTGAATTGATCCCTTTACCATTAATTAATGGCCTTCTTTGTCTCTTTTGATCTTCGTTGGTTTAAAGTCTATTTTATCAGAGACTAGGATTGCAACCCCGGCCTTTTTTGTTTTCCATTTGCTTGGTAGATCTTCCTCCATCCCTTTATTTTGAGTCTATGTGTGTCTCTGCATGTGAGATGGGTTTCCTGAATACAGCACACTGATTGGTCTTGGCTCCTTATCCAATTTGCCAGTCTGTGTCTTTTAATTGGAGCATTTAGCCCATTTACATTTAAAATTAATATTGTTATGTGTGAATTGGATCGTACTTTCTCTACTTTTTATCTCTATACTGTATTATTTCTAAATTTTCATTTCTTTTGTCCTTCTGTGCACCAAACTGAATGCTTTATTCTGACTTGTTTTATTTCACACTTCATTTTCTAGTATGCCTTCAAAGAAGATCAAATATTATCTAAATTTTCACTATTGTGTTTTTCAGTTCTAAAAATTGAATTCTTTTCCTTTTTCACATGTAATACTTAAAAATGTATCTGCTGAAGTTCTCAGTCTTTTTTTACTTGACTGTAATAAGTTATTAAAGTCACTTTTAACAAATTTGCTATTCATGCAACGTTATGTCCATTTATAACTAATGTTTATCCCTTTTCTTTATTTCTAGTCATATTGTGTTATCTCTCCTTTGGCCTGGATATTTTCCAATGGTATGCCATCTATTTATTATGAATAGTTTCAGGTGTAATTTGAGGCTTAGATTGATGTGATTTCCCTCCTGTTTGCTTTTTACCAGACACAAAGATTCAGTTCATTGTTCGTCTCCAACGAATCAAGGATTGAGATGATTCAAAGTGAATTTTTTAGCCCCTACAAAAGGTGAGCTATTTGCTGCTTACCCTCATAACAGACTAGCTAATTAGTACAATTTAAGGCTTGGGGTAATTACCAATGCTTCCTTCTCTTTGGCAGGGCTTTTAATCCTGTCCTCCCCTGCCCATCCCTCTCCCTATTTATACTTTGGTTTAAAACTCTTCTCAGGGTGTCTGCCATCTGAAAGCAAACATGTGAAAATGATCCCAGGAAACATTTAGTCCTCAACTCTGACCCTTTCTCTTTGTGATTATTTTCCTTGTGACCTGGGTTTGTAATTCTTCACTGCCATGTCAGCATTATGTCTTCAAGTATATATTTTAAAAAGGTCCATATCTCTGATTTTTTTCCAAATTGTCTAGTGTGCCATTTCAGGCAAAAGACTTCATATCAAAAATAAATAGAAAGACGTTCACGTGTACTTCATAAGAAACATATCCAAATTCCCCGTGGAAAGTGTTCCACCCAGTCAGAAATAAGGAAATGAAAAACAAAATCACCATGAAATGAAATCGCTACTCATTCACTACATAATGGCTAATATTAAAAAAGGTATATATATATATTTTATATATATATATATGACCTCTTATGATGCTATAATGTGACCACCATGCTGTAAGTATATATATATATATATATACATATATATATATATATATATATATATATATATATATATACACACACACTGTGTGTGTGTGTGTGTATAATAACTCTTGACAAGGATGTAGATCAACTGGATCTTTCATATTAAGTATAGTGCTGGTAGCAAGGAAAATGTTAAAAACTGATGCTGGGCAGGTGAGCCCCCAAATAGAGCTTAGCCTGCAATGGTTCTTGGCTTTGCCCAGGTAAGAATTCAAGAGCCAGCCAGAGGTAGAAGTAAACAATTTTATTGAAGCAGCAGTGTTATAGTTCTGTGACTCTTCCCGCAGAGCAGGGCTACTCTCTAGGCTGAGAGTAGCAGTTTAAGGCAGTTTTGCTGTTATTTATACCCACTTTCAATTGCATGCAGACTAAGGGACAGTTTATGCAGGAATTTCTATGGAAGGAGCAGTAACTTTTGGGTCATTCAGTCATTGCCATGCAGAGGGGCAGTAACTCATGGAAGTTGCCATGGCAACAGTAAATTGACATGACACACTGGTGGGTGTGTGTGACGGAAAGCTGCTTTTATCCTTACCCTGTTTTAGCTAGTCCTCCATCTGGTCCAGTGTCTGAGCCCCACCTCTCAAGTCCAGTCCTGCCTTATACCTCAATACCACTTGGGACAAATATTTGCATAATATAGCCAAACTAAACGACTGTGTGATGTACACACACACACACACACACACACTGTATACAAGCTCCCCTCTAACTGGAAATTGCCCCAATATCCATTTCCCTGATTATCCATCACTGCATAAGTAACCAGTACAAAACTGACTACCTTGCAAGGGTGTCCAATGGAAATACAGTCCTGGGCTCTCAGTTTGTGTTTCTGGTTGGGCCAATAAAGCCCCTTCCTCATGCCTCTTTTCCGCTTATTGCTAGAGACGGAAGCTAAAAACCATGGCTTCAGGCTGCTAGAAGCCTAAAACAAAACAAAACAACAACAAAACAAGGTGGGTTGGACAAGCTTGCTAAAGCAACAACCACTTTATCTCAAGATTTTGTGGGTCAGGAATTTAGTATGGGACCAGTTGGGCAATTATTCTGCTCCAGGCATGCACTGCCAGCTGAGGTCACTATGAAACACCCAGCTGGGAGGAAGAAGGGCCATTCTGGGAAAGTTAACATGGCTTCATTCCCATGTTACATTAGTAGGGATGACTGGAAGGCTGAATCAGCTGGTACTGTTGACCCGCATACCTACACAGGACCTCTATAGCACGGTGGTCACATCATAGCATCATCACAGTTCTTATATGACAATTCAAAACCCTCACATAGAATGTCTTAAGGGACTGGAAGTGAATGCTGCCTGTCTCAATGTTTAGGACGAAAAGCTTCTTGTGAAAAAGCCCAGCTTCACTTTCCTGTATTCTATCGATTAAAGAAGCCACAGAGCCCATGCAAATTCAAAGGGAAAGGAAACTGATTATCTTTCCATCAAAGGAGTGTCAAAATGTATGCACTTTCTTCTCCTCAACAGACACTGTTAAGAAAATAAAAGGACGAGCCACAGACTGAAATAAAATATTTACAAAACACATATCTGGTAGAGGATTGGTATCCAAAATATACACAGAATATTTAAAAGTCAGTGTCAGGAAAACCACTCATTTGAAAAATTAGCAAAACATCTGACCAGACACCTCACTAAATAAGATATACAGGGGGAAAATATGCATATAAAAATGTTCAACAGCCTATGTCGTTCGGAAATTGCAAATTACAGCAGCAATAAATTACCACTACACTTTTATTAAAATGACTGGTGAGGATGTAGAATAACAGGAACTCTCATTCATTGCTGGTGGGAATGCAAAATAGTACAGCCAGTTTGGAGGACAATGTGGTAGTTTCTTATAAAAATAAACGTACTCTTCTCACCACACTATCCTGCAGTCATGCTCCAAGGCATTTGCTAAAATGACTTAAAAACATGTCCGCAAAACAACCTGCACATGAATATTTACAGCAACTTTCTTTATAATACAAAATTTGAAAATAACCAAATAAGTAAGTGAGTAAACAAACTGTAGCACATCCATACAATAGAGTATTATTTAGCAATAAAAATGAACGGTCAGGCCAGCACAGTGGCTCGTGCCTGTAATTCCAGCACTCTGGGAGGCTGAGGTGGGCAGATCTCCTGAGGTCAGGAGTTTGAGACCAGCCTGGCCAACATGGCGAAACCCTGTCTCTACTAAAAATACAAAAATTAGCTGAGTGTAGTGGTGGGTGCTTGTAACGCCAGCTACTTGGGAGGCTGAGGCAGGAGAATTTCTTGGACCTGGAAGGTGGTGGTTGCAGTGAGTGGACATCATGCCACTGCACGGCAGCCTGGGTGACAGAGCAAGATTGTCAAAAACAAAAAAAAGAAGAAGAATTATCAAACCAAAAGAACACTGTATGATTTCAACTATATGACATTCTTGAGGAAGCAAAGCTCTGGAGACAGTATAACTATCAAGGTTAAGGGGGAGAGTGGGTGAGTAGTTAGAATATGGGAGAATTTTAGGGCAGTAAAACTGTTCTGTAGGATACTGTTATGGTGGACACATGATATTATATATGCCTTTGTCAAAATCTGTAGAGTGTACAACACAAAGAATGAACTCTAATGTAGATCATGGGCTTTAATTAATTGTAATTCAGTGAGTCATCTATTTAATAAATGCACTATACTAGTGAGAGATGTTAGTATTAGCAGAAACAGGAAGCCATGTGGGAGTATATGGAAATTTTTAGTAGTTTCTGGTAAATTTTCCTTTAAATCTAAAGTCTTTTTTCTTTTATTTATTTTTTTTTCTTTTTTTCGTTTGTTTGTTTTTCTTTTTTGGTACGAAGTCTTGCTCCGTCGCCAGGCTGAAGCGCAGTGGTGAGATATCGGCTCACGGCAACCTCTGCCTCCCGGGTTCAAGTAATTCCCCTGCCTCAGCCTCCCGAGTAGCTGGGATTACAGGTGCATGCCACCATGACCAGCTAATTTTTTGTATTTTAGTAGAGAAGGGGTTTTACCACATTGACTGGGATGGTCCCAATCTCCTGACCTCATGATCCACGCACCTCAGCCTCCCAAAGTGATGGGATTAGAGGCATGAGCCACAAAGTGCTCAAAAAATCTATTAATTAAAACATGTGTATGTAGCCGTCTTTAATCTACCATGTCCATTAGCAGATAAATACTATAAGCAAAATAACAACAACGAAATAAACATAGACTTAGAGTATATACTCTGATTTATTTAATAAAAATTTGAAAATAGACCAAATTACTCTATGATAAAAAAATCTGTTACTATTGAGGATGGGGGTTAGTGTTTGGAAAAGGGCAGGAGAAACAGCACTATTTTTAGTAATGTTCTATTTTCACACATGGTCATAAGCAAATAATTGTGTTTCATTAATCAAGCTGTCCATATTTAATCATTGTACTTTCCTGCATGTATGGTATGTCAAAAAAGTCTTAAATTATATACAGCAAAAATAGACAAAACCACAAGAAGACATACACAAATGTTAAACCTAGAGAGAAATTCGAATATAAGTAAGTCTCTGAATGACTGGTAGAACAAACAGAAAAATAATCAGGATGTAGAGGTGTGGAACAGCATGATTAGCAAAATTGACATATCTGTCTTTTAATACAGGCAGAAATATAGTTAGATCAAAAAAGGACTTGTCTTAGAGTATGATTTCTGAAAATGGTGGAATCGAGTTTGAATCTAGTAACTACATATAAATAAATGTCTTAAAACTCCTCTTATGTTAGCTAATTAAGAATATACTTTTAAAAAGCATTGATATCTGTTTGCACTATCTGGTCTATAGAGTACACATACCAAACATGATTATAGCTCTTCTGCTATAAACTTCAAATGTCTAATTAATTCAAAAATCTAGAATGAGGAGAGTTCTTTGCAATTTTTTTTTTTTTACCAAATAGAATATAGGAAAGATAGCTGCAAATATACCTGACACACTTATCTGTGAGTTTGGTGGTAGCCTTTTTATTTGTATTTTTTTTTGGAGAGAGGGTCTCACTTTGTCACCCAAGATGGAGTGCAGTTATGCGATCAGAGCTCACTGAAGCCTTCACATACTGTGCTCAAGCGATTCTTCCACCTCAGCCTCCTGAGTAGCAGGGACTGCAGGTGCATGACACCATACTAGCTAACTTTTGTAAAGATGGGGTTTCACCATGTTGCCCTGACTGATCTCCAACTCCTGGACTCAAGAGATCGGGCCACCTTGGCCTCCCAAAGTGCTGGGATTATAGTTTTGAGGCACCGCAATCAGCCCAGCCTTAAAAAAGGCTGACTAGAGATCTTTATCTATGTATATGTATATCTATATATAAAATAAACATATGTGTTTATTATGTAAAAATATATATTATTAATATTATATAATTTTTTTTCAAGGTAGAAATATATAAAGAGGGTGCATGTAGATCCTGGGTCATTGTGTAGTGAAGCTCAAGGCCTCTGAAGAAATGCCCCTTGCATCTTATGTCTGGGCTAGAATCCGAGAAGGGAAAGCAGCAGATGCACTGGTTCCCAGGTTCTTGGCATCCTACAGAGAGAAACATGTGTGAGCTAGGGTAGCGTTAAACACCCTTGTTCTTACTCTCCTGTTTTATGTAGTGAGCAGAGACTAGCTTCATCAGAACAGACTGTGATAGTCAAGGCTGTCTGTTATTTTGTGCAGCATTAATTGAGAAATTCTAGCACCTGAAGACCTCTGGGCCATTTGAGAGTAGGTGCAGGTGAGGAAAGGGAAGTTTGCATCCCTCCTGCTGTGGAGAGGACCCGTGGGAAGCACAGACCTTGTCCTAAGTGAAGGCAGACCCCCTTGCTAACCAGCTTCTCATCAGCCAACTCTGGATGAGTTTCCGTCTATTTACTAAATAATCCTTATTGCTTTTCTTCATATGGGCAAAGTATGGTTTACAGGGAATATTGTTCCTTTGAACACCCATCGTGCAAACCCCTTCCTGTGGTGGCAAAACAGGCTTCCATATGTGTCTTATTGGGAAACACATAGGCAATTTCTATGTTTTTACTGCATCTATTTCATGGATATGGGAACTGAATAGTGCCCATCAAAGGCTCACCTGATGTTGGAAATTGATCTGAGAGCACGGAAGGACAGAATTCTTTCTTTGTTCCTGGGCAGTGGTGGTTGAGGGATCATTTTGTGGCAGCTACAGTGGCAATGATGGAGGCAGAATGGAGGGCTCAGTACCAAGACAAGGAGAGACTTGGCCTCACAATGGCAGCATTGCAGGGGTGCGCTCTACAGAGCATTTGCTCACATGGTTTTGGGCATTGTCTCTAACTACATTGCTTCCCCAATTAGGTTGACCAATTCTAAATAACTCCTTTTCTCTTTAAAAAAGCAAACTTCATTTGTATTACTTGCAATTGTAAATGACACCAATTGGCCAGTTATCATTCAAATTCTCTGTTACTTAATCCTGCCTTTTCCTAACGTATGCAACTTCCCCTAAAAAATTGGACACTTTGTTGCTTACTCATTGTCTTTACGCATTTTAAAATGTTGCTTTATGCCCCCAATCCCTAACTACAATTTTCAATGTTTTGCAAGTGGAGTCCATGTGTTCTTGATTTACATGAAGCTCAAAATAATGGTTATACTAACTAGTACTTCATAATTAAGCAAAAAGCTCTTATTGAAAAATGACAGAACTATACATAGAGATGACAACATGGAGAGATATTTCCTGATATCACAAAGTGATGGTATGGCAGAACTAGAACTTTGAGTACAGATTCTGTGTTACCAATCATTATTTCTACCACCAGCTTTCTATTTTGATGTTAATAATGTTCTTATGTGGGAAACCCTACATATTTGCCAATGGTTAGTTCATTGACAAAGAAACATAAAGAGCTTCAAGAACACTCTAATCTATAAAAAATAAAATATCTATAATTGGCCATACGAAAAAATAGGTCTTGACATATACTGAGATCGTTTTATTTTGTGCTAGACAAATGAAGTCATAGAACAGAATGTGCTTCAAATATTATGAATAGTGCTTGCGTGTGTGTGTGTGTGTCTATAGATGCATATTAGGCCTCTGAAAAGTTTTATTATTCTTTCGAGGAGAGAGACTGCCAACTTTTGAACCTAATTAGAACAAGTATATTGCTTCTTCATATTTTTATTAAGGCAAAGAGAGTCTAGTTAAAAATAATTCAACTTATCATGGAAATGCTATAAATTGCTGTGAAGTGAGTTGTTGGCTATGGCTTGTCAGAGCAAATATATTGTAGAAATCTTAGGGGATAATTAGTGCTTATGCATTAAAATCAAATCATCTTGCAGCACACTGAGAAAAAGTTTAGATTTTTAAAATAATTTCAAAGTCATGAAAAGAGCAAATATGCTCAACAAAGAGCCTAGCAACCCTCAATGACCAAGTACCCTTTTATATAGTTTGGTATCTGAATTAGAATCCCAGAATCTACAAATTTCTCTGGGTGTGGGCGCTGCAGTTTGAGGATTTTATAAAACTGCCATCACCAAGCTCTCTTTTGATATTAACTTTAAGGAGATAATTTACGGGAAACCAGAGAGCATAAACCAAAGTAGATATCTATCTATCTAGATAGATACATCTCCATATCATTGACAGGATACCTTCTGGCCAAGTGTGAGTACAACCTATGGGTGTGGTTGGAGAGAACATGTGTTCCACCTGAATGGCAGATCAAGATTATTCCTTCTCATCTGCTGCAATGGCTCAATGTGTTAAGGAGAGGAGCGAGACAGCAAGAACTGCATTCATTCAGTCATACAGACCAAAAGGAGGAATGTCGCCCAGCCCTCTAAACTGACCCAGAACCCAGCTCATGTCTCAACTGCTACCTCTACTACTTAGAAAGAAGTAACTCCGCCAAAGCCAGGTTCTGGACAAATATATTTTTATTGATCATATACAAATAGATGAAGATGGACTTGGATGTTAAGAAAAATAATACTATAAAAAATCAAGAGTAGATAGTCGCCCCTAGACTTAAATTAAGAGTGTGTTCATGAGATAATTTAATCCAATGCATCAGGTAAAAACTTGAACAAACCTTTTGGCCTCTTCCATAAAATTCAGGGAAACATGTCCTCCACAAAACAGAATCAAAATATAAATAAAAGACTGGCTTAAGTTGAAAGGAAACCTTAGAAATAAAAAGAAGCCAGATGAGAGGCACTTCACTGAGAATGAAAAGAAACTGAGTGGACAAAATAATTCTGAGAAGATGAACCTTCAAATCAGAAAGAGGGAAAAAGCTTATTTGATAATATGGGAACTCAAAAGAGAGTGAACACAAATGGGAAAATTCCAAGAGTACAGAAAAGTAGCATAACTAAATTAAGAGCATGAGAATATGTATACAATTATGAGTAATAAGAACAGAAATTAAAAGTGAGAATTGTATGTTATATTTTAGTAGAGCAACACTGAAGAAGAATGAAAACAAGAAATGATATGACTAAATATGAACATAATGAGAACAGAATTCTATTTTTAAAATTTTTAGTTTCTAAGTTTATCTGAGATTTTAATTTTGGTTTCTTATGTAATACCACAGTTATTAGGAAGGCATTAGCTAATAACAATATTTTCAGTGATATTTTATTTATCCTAGAAAAGTTTCTATTTTTTAAAAATGTATCTTACAAAATACATTAAATGTGTATATACGTCAATCATTTGTATCGATTTCTGTTTTTTTAAATTGCAAATGAAATTTGTATTTTTGTGTTCCTGGAATAAAATAAACTTGAATGGATTTTAATATGTTATTCATGCTGTAATTCAATGTATTTGAATACTTTAAGAATGTTACATTTATAGTTAAAAGATATTGACCTATAAATTTTCTTTCATATAATGATGCTGTGAGACAATCTAAGAAGAATTAAAACTTTAAATTCATGTATTCTTACTTTTTTCTCTGTTCTCTAACTAATATATTTTAATTACAGATGAAGGAACTGACAGATGTTAGATAAATAGGTATATAATAGATAGATCATCCAAAATTATTATTCTTATGATTTTATGTTGTCAGTATTTACCTCTATTTTTCTACATGTTTATCCTTCCAATTTAGCTCATTACTTCCTGCCCATTTGATGTCATATATATAAATAGGAAATGACACATGGTGTCCGTGATGTGGAGACACAGGACTTGGGAATGAAATCCACAGGCAAGGATGAGGCGATTCCTTTTGCAGTATTGGAGGGAATGCCAAATGCTACATTTGCTGTGGAAAAGAGTATGGTAGTTCCTCAAAAAATCCAAATGGTATTGCCATATGATTCAGCAGTGCCACATCTCAAGATAGCAAAAGAATTGAAAGCAGAGTCTTGAAAAACTATTTGCACATCCATGTTTGCAGCAGCATTGTTGGCAATAGCTAAAACGTAGAAGCGATTGGTGTCCAACAACAGATGAATGGATAAGCAAAATATGATATACACATACAATGGAATATTATTCCGCCTTCAACATGAGGGAAATATTCTGACATATGTTGCAACTTGGATGAAACTTGAGGATATTATGCCAAGTGAAATAACTTAGTCAGTGAAGGACAAATACAGTATAATTCTATTTGTATAAGGGATTTAAGTGGACAGAATCCTAGAGATAGTACAATGATGGTTGCCAGAAGCTGGGGGGAGGAAGAAATGGGGAAGTATTGTTTAATGGGTATAGAGTTTCAGTTTTACAAGATGAAACGAGTTATGGAGATGGATGGTAGGGATGGCTGCACAATATTATGACTATATTTAGTACCACTGAACTGTACACTTAAAATGGTTAATAGAGTAAATTTTATGTTATGTGTATTTTACCACAATAAACAAATAAAATACCTTAGGAACATTTTCATGAAAGAGTCCACATAAAATTCATTTTAATGCATGTGTTTTTGCATAGCTTTCTATTTTTCTCTTTTCTATTTATATTCCAAATTAGAATATAATGCTAATCAAGCACAGTGGCTGTGTTTCTTGCTTCCTCTTGTCTGCAGGTAGCATCCAAATGTAATAAACTACTTATTAATGTTACATCTATTTATTTTCTGCCTTATACCTAGATTGTGGGATTCTCTTAAATACAACATTGTTATACTTACACCTATGCAATACCCATTAGCATCACCTTCCTAAATCAGGGGAAATTGAGCCTCTGTAACATGGAATAACTTACTAAGATACAAAACTCGGCATTAAAGTCTGTATACTTCAATATCCTGCCCTCTTCTCATTTGTCTTTACTGCCTTTTATGTATCTGTTAGATGTTCAATAAATTCTCTTTTTTAAACTGAATTTAAGAAGTGGAGCAGTGTTTTGTTGAACAATAAATATGATATAGGACACTCTTCCTACCTTTCATTTGTGATCCAGTTCATGAAAAAGAGAAATTCTTTCATTGTACTAGAAGCTTAAAATAATGAAAATGCCACTTTCTACATTAAACAGAAACTGAAGGGAATCCAGGTGAATTGCATGAGACATAGAAAAAAGTGGGAAAGAAATCTAGTATACTTTGCCCTTTGTGTACCTTTATTATTTAGCATTTGAGTAAATGTTTCCCCCAAATATCTTCCCATCTTAATTCATGTCTATAAAGTAGACATTTATGTCTCATCTTGTCAAGAAAGGCAAACTCTAACATAAACATTTCCCAAAAATGCTTCCTGCTAAAACGTAAGCTCAGTCTGGCTAGAAATTAAGCTCACTTTACAAAGATTAATTGGTAGCTAATCTTTGCATGCTGTTCTCTGAACTTGAGTGAAGGCTGTCCATCAGGCATACAGGGAAAGACGGAAAAGGTGACAACAGAAGAGGAATGCTATGTCACTAACCTTCAAAGATGACCTTCCTTTTCTTTTAAATTCTTGATATCTTAAGACTTAATTAATTCATCTCTCTTTGCCCTTGGTTCAACATTGTGCCATACCAAAACTCATGTGAAACCATGATCTAATGTAATAAAAATGGCATTTTTCTTTCATGTAGATGCAAGCTAACTGACTTTTTTACAATCAACATTATTTCCTTTGTCAATTTTTCATTCTGTATTGGAAGTAATTGATAGGTATTTCTGAAGGGATGAAGGTGTTTCTGTGTTCATTGTGATCCAAACTGTTTTTAGACCTAGTGGTGTTTGTAAAACAATTTGTGCCGGCTGACCAAGGACCACTGTGGCAGAAAGCAGCAAACTTGCATAAGATGTCACTGCCTCATAAGTTGGCTTTGAAAACTAGGAGCTTACTCTATAGTCTTATGAATCAAAAACATTGATAGATGTAGTATAAGATTACAATCATATTTTCCTTTTGACAGTCACATTATAAAGCATGATGTATTGCAATTAATCTCAGTTAGCCGATCACAATTAAAATTAATAATGTTTATTATTGCTGATAAACAATCATGACTCTCCTGTTCTGAAATGTGCAAGTAATTCTTGTAATTTTAATACAAATTTGCGTATTATTACTAATTGATTTAATCTTATTGGATTTGGTTCATGGATCCAATTTATCAAAATAGTGATAATGGGATAATGATTTGTCTCCCCATTTCATTTACACTAAAAGCCACAATTCTTACAATGGTCTGCAAGCCCATCATGATCTGCCCCATGTTAACCGCCAAAATTCTTTTATATCTTCACCCTTGATCTTCCCAGTGGTCCTGGCCACCTCACTGTCCTCTGGACATGCCAACATGCTGCTGTCTTATGACCAAGACTCTAGTTAATTTCTTGGCTTGGAAAGATAGCGCTCCATATATCCATTGATCAGCTCATTCAACTTCCTCAAGCCTTTACTGAAACCTCCCATTCTCAATGTGACCTATTCAGTATTTCAAACTGCCTCCCCGCTGCAACACTCCAAAACCCCTTACTCTTCTGTGTATTTTTGAAAGGATTTATTGAGATAAAATTTACATAGTGTAGAGTGCACACATTAATGTGTACAAGTCAATGGCTTTTAGTATATGCACAGATAAGTGGAGCCATCTTCACAATGAATTTTAGAGCATTTTCATCACTTCAAAAAGAAACCCCACATTCTTTAGCTGTTAACCTCCTATGCACCCATCCCCTACTCAATCCTAAGCAACACAAATCTGTTTTCTGTCTCTATACATTTTCCTATTCTATTTTCATCTAAATAGAATCATACAACCGGTGGCCTTTTGTGCCTGGCTTCTTTCAGTTGGCATAATGCTATCAAGGTTCATGTACGTATTAGTAATTTATTTCCTTTCATAACTGTATAACATTCAATTGCATGGATATAACATTTTGTTTATCCAATAATATTCTTATTGACATTTGAGTTGTGTTCAGCCTTTGGCTATTTTAAATACTGCTGCTAAAAATACTTGTGTACAATTTGTGTTTGAACACCTCTTTCCAATAATCTGGGTGTATACCTAGGAATACATTTCTAGGTATATGACAATTCTATGTTTAATATGTTTAGAAGCCATCAAACAATTTTCCAAAGTGGCCTGTTCTAGCCATAGAGTATCTAACTGTGGTTTTGATTTGTAGTTACCTCATGAGTGATGCTGTTGAGTATCTTTTTATGGGATTCTTGACCGTTTGTGTAGCTTCTTGGGAAACATATCTATTCCTATCATTTATCAGTTTTAAGTTGGGATATTTGTTACTGAGTTAAAACAATTTTTCTATATTCAAGATACATATATATACAGACATATAGATATGTGTTTTTCAAATATCTTCTCACAATTTTTCAGCTGCCTTCTGACTTGCTTGGTTGTGCTTTGAAGCACCAATGTCTTTAATTTTTAAGAAATTTTAAATATCTAATTTTTATTTTGTTGCTCGTGTTTTTGGTGTCACAGCTATTTCTTTGCCAGATCCAAAATCCTGAAGATTTTCCCATACGCTTTGTTCTAGCTCTTCCATGTATGTCTTTAATCCATTTGAGATAATATTTTTGTATGCTTTGGGGTAAGGGTTCAGATTTATTATTTTGCAAGTGGTGATCCACGTGTACTTTGCTGACCCAGTTTGTTCAAATACTGTCTCTTCGTCATTGAATTGCACATGGCACCACTTTAAGAATACATTGACTATACATAGTTTTATATGTGGACTCTCAATTCTCTTCCATTAATCTAGATAGTTTTCCTTCATCAGTATTGTGTTGTCTTGATTATCGATGCTTTGCAGTAAGGTTTGGAGCACGGGGGTGTGAATTATGCTAATATGTTTTCTTTTTTTCAAGATTATTTTGGCTATTTTGAGTCCCTTACAATTTCATGTGTATTTTAGAATCGGCTTGTCAGTTTCTAGACAGAAGTCTGTTGGGATACTTGCAGGGATTTCATCAAATCTGTAGTTCAAATTGTAAAGTACTACAATATTGAATCTTCCAATTCATGGCTGTAAGATATTTGCTAATTATTTAGATCTTCTTTAAACAATAATTTTAAATTTTCAGAGTAAAATATTGTATCACATTTTCCGAATTAATTATTATTTCTTTTTTTGATGCTATTGTAAATTGAAGTGTTTTCTTAATTTCATTTTGGGGTTTTCATGGTAGATGTGTGCAATTGATTTTTGTATATTTATCTTGTATGCTGTAATATTGCTGAAATAATTTACTAGTTCTATCGTTCAGTGGATTCCTTAAAATTTTCCATATACAAGAATGTTATTTGCAAATAAAGTTTTATTTCTTCCTGTTCAATATGGATGACTCTTATTTCTTTACTTGCCGATTTGTCCTGCATAAAATCTTTAGTACAATGTTGACTAGAAGATGTCAAATTATATATCCTATTATTATCTCTGACCATAGCGGGAAAGTATCTTTTCTTTCACCACTAAGTTGAATGTTTGCTGTTGGCTTTTCACAGGTGCCATGTATCTGGTGTAGAAAGTTCTCTATTCCTGGTTCATTGAGTTTTTTTAAATTTTTAATCATTAAAGCATTTGGATTTTGTTAAATGTCTTTTCTGAATCTATCGAGATGATCATGCAATTCTTGTTTCTTATTCTATGGATAAGATGAATTACCTTAATGGAGTTTGGGCTGTTGAACCAACCTGGGATTACGAGTATAAATTTCACTTTGTCATAGTGTATAATTCTTTTATATGTTGCTAGATTTGATATGTTAGCATTTTTTAAGGAATTTTGCTTTTATACTTATAGTAGTTTTATTTTTCTATGCTACTTGGACTAATTTTTGTATCAAGGTAACACTGGCCCCACAGAATAAATTGGGAAGTGAATATTGCTCTTTTTAAAAAAAGCTAGTCAAAAATTAATATCAATTATTCAATACTAACAAATATTATTAAGGTTATAAATTATTAATTTCTCTAATTTTTATTTTCTTCCTTCTGCTTGCTTTAGGTTTAGTTTGCTATTTTTTCCATTGCCTTAATGTGGAAGGTCTTCTTATCTCATCCTTTCATTTGTCTTTTCATTTTTGAAAGAGTGTCTTTTTAGCATCAGGTGAGCTCCCCAGGTTGGTAGTACTCCATGTTTATTGCTGTACAACAATGACAGGTAATATGTCCTGAGGACAATAGAAACTTAACATTCAAAATCCTCCTGGATTCCACCTTATATGATACGTCTCTTCCTTTGATTGGTCCTAATTTCTACCCTTTCTCTATTATAAACCACGAGTACAACAGCATTCAATGAGTTCTGTGAGTCTTTCTAGTAAATTCTTGAAACTGAGGGTATTCTGGGGAAACCTCTGAACTGGCAGTTGGTGTCAGAAGTGACAATAGTCTTATATGGCCTCTTCCTTTGAACTTTGCAGCTGGACCCAAACTCTGCACAATTTGGGCCAGAAGTCTCGTGTTGACTTTGCAGCCTAAAGTTTCTTGTAGTTTGTGTAACCCTCAATAAATTTGCTATCATCAAGCATTGTATTTGTTACCCCGAAATTACCATCATGTTTTTTTCTCCAAATAACTAACATTGAGAGAAATAGCCAGCTGAATCTGTAACTCAACAGAAACAAGTGATCCATATACCATATAAGTGGCCATTTCATTTTGCCTCCCTCCACCAAATCTTAGCAGCCTCAACCATTGCCATGAGCCACTGTAGGCCTACCAGCTACAAACAAACAAGTATCTTTTAAAAACACTTCACATTCCCATTTGATAAATTTCCCAGCAAAGAGACGCCTACTTTAACTCTATGCAAGTGGCTCATATTCGCGAAGTCTGGAGATATTATTCATGTAGTGTGAGCAAATCATCCCAGCGATGCCAGTACATTCTCCTTCCCATGATCTGCTTAGTTTGCAAACATATTCAGGCCATGGGTGAGAGATTTGCAGTTCACAGTACAACAATTTTATGGAGGGCATTGAAACTTACATTGAGCATTTTAGTACAGTCACACATCACTGAATGATCGGGATATGTTCTAAGAGATGCATCCATAGGCAATTTCATCATTTTGCAAACATCGGAGAGAATATTACAAACACCTAGATTGTACAGCCTACCACGTCTAGGTTATATGGTATAGCCTCTCTCTCCTAGGCTACAAACCTGTGTACTACATTACTGTACTGAATACTGCAGGCAATAAGAACACAATGGTAAGAGTTTATGTATCTAAACATACTTAAACATAGTAAGGTATGTAAAAATATGTATTATAATCTCATGGGACCACTTTTGTATATGTAATCCATCTTTGACTGAAATGTTATGCATGACACGACTCTGACAAAAATAAAATAATAAATTGTAAAAAATGTACACATGTATCAAACATATTAATATTATAAAAATAAACATATTTATCCAGTGTAAGAATTTGTAGTGATCACAAGATGTTCACAGCTTGTATTTTAGTAGAGTTTCAAATGCCTAGTTTAATTACTATTTATTTCTTTGTGTATTTTAAACGTGTATATACTAAATATATTTCAGGTTCAACTATATATCAGTCCTACTGTCTCTTAAAAATATTAGTTAAAATCAATTAGTAAATTAATGTATATAAATACACAAGTGTATCAGTGGGTGTGTGTGCATGTATGTGTGTGTAAATGTAATTGTACATGTGTGTAAATGTAATTGGATGCATCCTAATATTTACCCTTACCTACAAGATTTCCAAGATTCATTTATTATCTTTAGATGATGTGCATTTGAAGATTTACCAAATAAAACTGTGATCGTGGAAAATATCAAGATGTTATTAAATTCATCTTGTGCACATAATGGTTTCTTTCCATTTATGTTGCTTGCAAACCTTGCAGTAATACTCATGCACAAAATATTTTTCTAAATAAAAAATACATTTTCTCAGTCATTAATTTTTAATAAATATTTCTCCCCAATAATTGATGTGAATTAATTCTTAATTCTTAATTATAGAATAATGTTGTCCTTCAGAGTTCTGAATCTTTTGCATGTTGTATACATTTCACTAACTAGAACAACTTCTGAAAAATTGGCATAAATTAATGTCACTCAGCAATTATTGATTTCAAAGTAGTTAAATACTATTCATATTCTGAATCACAAGGGTACTTTGGCATCTAATTTAATCAAGCTCTTTGTATCATAATCTACACTTTAATTACTTGACAAACATTTCTCTGTGTGAGAAAGATTGAGCAGGTTATTGTGCTTCTTTAAGATGCATTTGCTTAATCTAGAGATAGGCAATGCTCCCTATAAGGGACAAAGAGAAAACTGAAGGAGCAATAGAGATGTGACAGGCATGGAAAAAGACAATACATTTATAAAACATGCAGGGCCACAGATGACGATAAGGGGGATCAAATCTTGAGATACTGACTCACTTTATAACCGCACTGTATAATACAGCAAACCATTTGTTGATTCGAGTGGAAAGGAATGGAATGGAATGGAATGGAATGGAATGGAATGGAATGGAATGGAATGGAATGGAATGAAGTGGATTGGAGTGGAGTGGAGAGGATTGGAATGGAATGGATGGGAATGAAATGGAATTCAATGCAAGGGAACGGAATGGAATGGAATGGAGTGGAGTGCAGTGCAGTGAGGTGGAATGCAGTAGAAAGGAATGGAGTGGAGTGGAGTGCAGTCGAATGGAATGGAATAGAATGGAAAGGAGTGGAGTGGAGTTGAATGGAAAGGAATGGAATGGAGTAGAGTGGAGTGCATTAGAATGCAGTTGAGTGGAGTGGATTGGGGTGTAATGGAAAGGAATGGAATAGAATGGAATTCAGTGGATTTGAGGGGAGTGGAGCGGATTGGAATGCAATGGAATGAAAGGGAATGGAATGGATTGCAATGCAATGGAACGGAATGGAAGGGAATGGAATGGAATGGAAGGGAGTGGAGTGGAGTGCAGTGTAGTGGAATGGAGCAGAAAGGAATGGAGTGGTGTGGAGAGGAGTGGAGTGGAGTGGAATGGAATGGAATGGATTGGAATGGAGTGGTTTGGAGAGGAGTGGAGTGGAGTGGAATGGAATGGAATGGATTGGAATGGAGTGGTTTGGAGAGGAGTGGAGTGGAGTGGAATGGAATGGAATGGATTGGAACGGATTGGAATGTAGTGGAGTGGAGCACAGTGAAGTGCAGTGGTTTCAAGTGTAATGGAATGGAAAGGAAAGAATGGAACGCAATGCAATGAATTGGAGTGGAGTGGAGTGGAGTGGAGTGAAATGCAGTGGCATGGAATGGAATGGAATGGAATGGAATGCAATGGAATGGAATGGAAAGGAATGGAGTGGAGTGGACAGCAGTGTGGTGGAATGGAGTAGAAAGGAATGGAGTGGAGAGGAGTGGAGTGGAGTGGAGAGGAATAGAATGGAATGGAGTGGAGTGGAGTGCAGTGGAATTGGAAGGAATTCAAACTAGTGGAGTGGTTTGGAGTGGAGAGGAGTGGAGTAGAGTGGATTCGAGTTGAATGTAAAGGAATGGAATGGAATGGAATGGAATGGGAGTGGAATGGAATGGACTGGAGTGCAGTGCAGTGTAATGGTATGGAGTAGAAAGGAATGGAGTGGATTCGAGTGGAGTCGAGTCGAATGGAATTGAATGGAACGGAATGGACTGCAGTGGAGTGGAGTAGAGTGGCTTTGATTGGAAAAGAATGGAATGTAATCGAATGGAATGGAGTGGAATGCAATACAGCAGATTGGAGTGGAGTGCACTGGAGTGCAATGGGTTGCAATGGAAGGGAATGAAATGTAATGGCATGGAATGGAATGGAATGCAATGGAATGGAATGGAAAGGAAAGGAATTGAATGGAATAGAGTGGACTGCAGTATACTGGAATGGAGAGAAAGGAATGGAGTGGAGTGGAGTAGAGTGGAGTGGAATGGAAAGGAATGGAATGGAGTGGAGAGGAGTGGAGTGGAATTGGAAGGAATTCAAAGTAATGGAGTGGTTTGGAGTGGAGAGGAATGGAGTAGAGTGGATTTGAGTGGAATGAAAAAGAATGGTAAGGAATGGAATGTAATGGAATGCTGTGCATTGGATACAAGTGGAGTGGACTATAATTGAAAGAAATGTAAGGAAATGGAATGGAATGGAATGCACTGGAGGGCATTATATGCAATCAAGTAGAAAGGAGTGTTGTGGAGTGGAGTGGAATGGAATGGAATGGAGTAGAGTGGAGTGCAGTGGAATGTTAAGGAATGGAATAAAGTGGAGTGGAGTGGAGTGGTGTAGAGTAGATTCGAGTGCAATGGAATGGAATGGAATATAAAGGAATGGAATGGAATGGTATGCAGTGGAATGGAGTGGAGTGGAGTGGAGGGTACTGGAATGGAATTGAATGGAATTGAAAGGAGTGGAATTGAGTGCATTGTAGTGTAAGGGACCAGAAATGAATGGAGTGGAGTGGAGTGCAGTGGAGAGGAGTGCCGTGGAGTGGAATGGAATGGAAGAGAATGGTATCAAATAGAATAGAATGGAGTGGAGTGGAGTGGAGTGGAGTGGAGTGAAATGGAATAGAATGGAATGTAATAGAATGGAGTGGAGTGGAGAGGAGTGGAATGGAATAGAATTGAATGGAATGGAATGCAGTGGATTGGAGTGGAGTGGAGTAGTGTGAAATTGAATGGAATGCATTTGAAAGAATTGGAATGGACTGGAATGGAATGGATTGGAATCAAATGTAGTGGAGAGGAAAGCAGTGAAGGCGAATGGAGTAGAAAGGAATGGAGTTGAGTGGAGTGGAGTGGAATGCAATGGAATGGAGGAGGGGAGTGGGAGGATGGTGGAGGAGTGGGAGTGGAATGCAATGGAATGGAACGGAATGGATTGGAGTGTAGTTGAGTGAAAGGGGATGGAATGGAATGGAGTGAAATGGAACGGAGTGGAGTGGACTCGAGTGGAATGGAATGGAATGAAATACAGTGGATTGGAGTGGAGGGGAGTGGAGTGGCATGGAATCAAATGGAAGGTGAAGGAATGGAATGCAATGTAATGGAATGGAATGGAATGGGGTGGTGTGCCGAGTAGTGGAATGGAGTAGTATCGAATGGAGTGGAGTGGAGGGGAGTGGAATGGATCAGAGTGGAAGGCAATGGAATGTAAAGGAAAGGATTAGAGTGGAGTGGAATGGGAGGGAATGGAATGGATTGGAGTGGACTGGAGGGGAGTGGAGTCGTGTGGAGTGTATTCGACTGGAATGGAATGGAATGCAGAGGAATCCAGTGTAGTGGAAAGGAGTAGAAAGGAATGGAGGAGAGTGGAGTGGAGTGGAATGGAGTGAAATGGAATGGAATGGATTGGAGTGGAGTGGAGTGGAGTGGATTCCAGTGGAAAAGAATGGAATGGAATGGAAAGTTATGCAATGGAATGGAATGGAATGGAACGTAGTGCAGTGCAGCGTAGTGGAATGGAGTAGAAAGGAATGGAGTGGAGTCGAGTGGAGTGGAGTGGAATGGACTGGAATGGAAAGGAATGAAATGGAATGGATTGGAGTGGAGTAGAATGCATTCGATTGGATAATAATGGAATGCAATCAAAAGGAATGGAACGGAATGTAGTGGAGAGGAACGCAGTGAAGGGGTATGGAGTAGAAAGGAATGGAGTTGAGTGGAGTGGAGTGGAATGCAATGGAATGGAACGGAACGCAGTGGAGTGTAGTGGTGTGAAAGGCGATGGAATGGAATGGAGTGGAGTTGAGCTGAGTGGAGTGGATTCGAGTGGAATGGAATGCAATGGAATACAGTGGATTGGAGTGGAGTGGCATGGAATCAAATGGAAGGCAAAAGAATGGAATGGAATGCAATGCAATGGAACGGAATGGAATGGAATGGGGTGGTGTGCCAAGTAGTGGAATGGAGTAGAAACGAATGGAGTGGAGTAAAGTGGAATGGATTGGAGTGGAATGCAATGGAATGTAATGGAAAGGAATGGAGTGGAGTGGAATGGGAGGGAATGGAATGGATTGGACGGGACTGCAGAGGAGTGGAGTGCTGTGGAGTGTATTCGAGTGGAACGGAATGGAATAGAATGGAATGGAATGGAATGGATTGGAATGCAGTGCAGAAGAATGCAATGTAGTGGAATGGAGAAGAAAGGAATGGAGTAGAGTGGAGTGGAGTGGAATGGAATGGAGAGGAGTGTAGTGGAGTGGAGAGGAATGGGAAAGGATGGAATGGAGTGGAGTGGAGTGTAGGGGAATGGAGTGGAGTAGAGTGGATTCAAGTGGGATGGAATCGAATGCAGTGGATTGGAGAGTAGTGGAGTGGAGAGGAATGGAATGGAATGGTAAGAAATGAATGTAATGGAATGCAATGGAACGAAATGGAAAGGAATTGAATGGAATGGAGTGGAGTGGAATGCAGTGTATTGGAATGGAGTAGAAAGGAATGGAGTGTAGTGGACTGGAGTGCAGTGTATTGGAATGGAGTAGAAAGGAATGGAGTGTAGTGGAGTGGAGTGGAGAGGAATGCATTGGAAGGAATGGAATGGAATGCAACAGAGTGGAATGGAATGAAATGGAATCAAATGGAAAGGAAAGGAATGGAAAGGAGAGGAATACAGTGTAGTGGAAAGGAATAGAAAGGAATGGAGCAGAGTGGAGGGGAGTGGAGTGGAGTGGAGTGGAGTGGAGTGGAATGGAATGGAATGGAATGGAAAGGATTAGAGTGTAGTACAGTGCAGTGGAATGGGAAGAAATGGAGTGGAGTGGATTGGAGTAGAGTGCAGTAGAGTGGATTCAAGTGGAATGGAATGGAATGGAATAGAATGGAATGGAATGGTATACAGTGGATTGGAGTAGAGTGAAGTAGAGGGCAATGGAATGGAATGGAAAGGAATAGAATGGAATGGAATGCAGTGGTACGGAATGGAAAGGAATGCAATGGAATGTAATGGAGTGGAGAAGAGTGCAGTGTAGTGGAATGGAGTAGAACGACTGGAGTGGAGTGGAGTGGATTGGAATGGAATGGAATTGAATGGAGTGGAGTGGAGTGGAATGGCAATAAACGGAATGGAGTGGAGTGGATTGGGTTGGAGAGGAGTGGAATGGAATGCAATGGAAGGGAAGGGAAGGGAATGCAATGGAATGGAATGGAATGGAACGGAATGGAATGGATTGAAGTTTATTGGAGTGGATTTGAGTGGAGTGGAATGGAATAGAATGGAATGGAAAGGAAAGCAATGGAACAGAATGGAAAGGAAGGGAGTTGAAAGGAGTGGAGTGCAGTGCAGTCTAGTGGAATGGGCTAGAAAGGAACGGAGTGGAGTCTAGTGGAGTGGAGACGAATGGAGTGCAATGGAATGGAAAGCATTGGAGTGGAGTGGAGTGGATTCAATTGGAAAAGAATGGAATGGAATGGAATGGAAAGCAGTGGATTGGAGTGGAGTGGAGTGGGTTGGAATGGATTGGAAGGGAATGCAATGGAATGCAACACAATGGAATGGACTGGTATGGGATGGAGTGGAGTGGGGAGGAGTGGAATGGGAAAGAGTAGAATGGAGTGGAGTGGGGTGGAGTGGATTTGAGTGGAATGTAACGGAATGGAATGGAATGGAGTGGAACGGAATGCAGTGGATTGGATTCGAGTGTAGTGTAGTGGAGTGGAATGGAATGGAATGGAAGGGAATGGAATTAAATGGAATGCAATGAAATGCAATGGAATAGAATGGAATGGAATGGAATGCACTGGAGTGCAGTGAAGTGGAATTAATTAGAAAGGAATGGAGTGGAGTGGAGGGGAGTGGAATGGAATGCAGTGGATTGGATTCGAGTGTAGTGTAGTGGAGTGGAATGGAATGGAATGGAAGGGAATAGAATTAAATGGAATGCAATGAAATGCAATGGAATAGAATGGAATGGAATGGACTGCACTGGAGCGCAGTGAAGTGGAATTAATTAGAAAGGAATGGAGTGGAGTGGAGGGGAGTGGAATGGAGTGGAACAGAAGTGAATGGAATGCAATGGAATGGACTGGAGTGGAGGGGAAAGGAATGGAGTGAAATGGAGTGGATTGGAGTGGATTTGAGTGGAAAGGAAAGGAATTGAAAGGAATGGAATGGAATGGAATGGAATGGAATGGAATGGAATGGGATGCATTAAACTGAAGTGGAGAGGAGTAGAGCAGAGTAGGGAGGATTCTAGTGGATTGAAATGTAATGTCATGGAATGGAATGGATTGGAATGGAATAGAGTGGACGGTAGTGGAGTAGAGTGGAGTGGAATAGAACGGAATGGTAGGGAATAGAATGGAATGGAATGGAATGGAAGGGAATGGAATGCAATGGAATGGAGTGGAGTTCAGCATAGTGGAATGGAGTAGAAAAGAATGGAGTGGAGTGCAATGGAGTGGAGAGCAATGGAGTGCAGTGGAGTGGAATGGAGTGGAATGGAAAGGAGTGGAGTGGAATGGAATGGTGTGGAATGGAATGGAGTGGATGCAAGTGGAGTGGAGTGGAATGGAATGGAATGTAATGCAAGGGAAATAAATGGAATGGTTAAATGAAATGTAAGCTGTGATTCTGCCACTGCAATACAGCCAGAGTGAGAGACTGAGATCATTTCACCAGAAAGGAAAGGATTGGAAAGGAATGGAATGGAATGGAATGGAACGGAATGGAACGGAATGGAATGGAATGGAACGGAATGATATGGAATGGAATGGAAGGGAATGGAATGGAATGGTATGGAATGGAATGGAATGGTATGGAATGGAATAGAATGGAATGGAATGGAATGGAATGGAACAGAATGGAATGGAATGGAATGGAATGGAACGGAATGATATGGAATGGAATGGAAGGGAATGGAATGGAATGGTATGGAATGGAATGGTATGGAATGGAATAGAATGGAATGGCATGGAATGGAATGGAACAGAATGGAATGGAATGCAATGCAACGGAGTAAAATTCAGTGGATTGGAGTGGAGTGGAGTGGTGTGGAATGCAATGGAATGCAAGGGAATGAAATCAAATGGAATACAATGGAATGCAATGGAATGGAGTGGAATGAAATGAAAGGGAGTCGAGAGGAAGGCAGTGAAGTGGAATGGATTAGAAAGGAATGGAGTACAGTGAAGTGGAGTGGAATGGAATGGAACGGATAGGAGTTTAGTGGAGTGGAAGGGAAGGTATGGAATGGAGTGGAGTGGAGTGGACTGAAGTGGATTCGAGTGGAACAGAATGGAATGGAATGGCATGGAATGCAGTGGATTGGAGTGGAGTGGAGTCGACTGGAATGGAAAGGAATAGAAAGGAATGGAATGGAATGGAATGCAGTGGAATGGAATGGAATGGAAACGAATGGAAAGAAGTGGAGAGAAGCGCAGTGTAATGGAATGTAGTGGAAAGGAATGTAGTGTTGTGTATTGGAGTGGAAAGGGAAGGAATGGAAAGAAGTGGAGTGGATTGCAGTGTAGTGGTGTGGAAAATGGGGCATTTGACAGGAATGGAATGGAATGGAATGGAATGGTATGTAATGGAGTGCAGTGGGGAGGAGTGGAATGGGCGGGAGTAGAATGGAGTGGAGTGGAATGGAATAGACTGGATTCGAGTGGAATGGAATGGAATGGAAGGGAATTGAAAGGAATGGAAGGGAATGCAGTGGATTAGACTGGAGTGTAATGGAGGGGACTGGAATGGAGTAGAATGGAATGGAATGCAATGGAATGGAATGGATTGCAATGGAATGGAATGGAACGGAAAAAAGTGCAGTGGAGTGCAGTGGAGTGGAATTGAGAAGAAAGGAAGGGAGTGTAGTGGAGTGTAGTGGAGTGGAATGGAATGCAGTGTATTGGAAATTAGTACAAAGGAATGGAGTGGAGTGGAATTAAGAGGAGTAGAGTGGATTCGAGTGGAATGGAATGGAATGGAATGGAATAGAATGTAATGGAATGAAATTGAATGCAGTGGATTGGAGTGGACTGGTGTGTAATGGAATGGAATAGAAGGGAATGGAATTGAATGGAATGCAATGAAATGGAGTGGAATGGAATGGAGAGGAGAAGAGTTCAGTATAGTGGAATGGAGTAGAAAGCCTGGAGTGGAGTGGAGAGGAGTGGAGTGGAGTGGAATGAATGGAATGTAGTGGTTTGGAGTGGATGGAGTGGAATGGAATGGAATGGAAAGGAATGGAATGGAAAAAAAATGCAATGGAACAGAATGGAATGGAATGGAATGGAATCTAATGGACTGGGGTGCAGTGCAGTGTAGTGGAATGGAGTAGAAATGAATGGAGTGGAGTAGAGTGGAATGGAGTGGAATGGAATGGAAAAGAATGGATTGGAGTGGAGTGGAGTAGAGTGTATTCGACTGGAAAAGAATGGAATGTAATCAAATGGAATGGAATGGAATGCAATAGAGTGGATTAGACTGCAGTGGAGTGGAGTGCAATGGAATGCAACGGAAGGGAATGGAATGGAATGACATAAAATGGCATGGAATGGAATGGAAAGGAATGGAATTTAATGGAATGAAGTGGACTGCAGTGTAGTGGAATAGAGTAGAAAGGAATGGAGTGGAGGGGGGTGCAGTGTATTGGAAAGTAGTACAAAAGAATGGAGTGGAGTGGAGTGGAATGAAGTGGAATGGAATGGAATGGAATGCAATGGAATGGAATGGATTGGAAAGGAATGGAGAGGAGAGGAATACAGTGTAGTGGAACAGAGTAGAAAGGAATAGAGCAGAGTGGGGTGGAGTGGAGTGGAGTGGAATGGAATGGAATGGAATGGAATGGGGGGGTATGTAGTGCAGTGGAGTGGAATGGGAAGGAATGGAATGGAGTGGAGTTGAGTGGAGAGGAATCCAGTGGAGTAGAGTGGATTCGAGTGGGCTGGAATGGAACAGAATAGAAAGAAATGGAATCGAATGCAGTGGATTCGAGTGGAGTGGGGTGGAGTGGAATGGAATGGAATAGAAGGGAATGGAATGGAATGGAGTGGAATGGAGTGGAGAAGAGTGCAGTATAGCGGAATGGAGTAGAAAGCCAGGAGTGGAGTGGAGAGGAGTGGAGTGGAATGGAATGGAATGGAATGTAGTGGTTTGGAATGGAGTGGAGTGGAGTGGAATGGAATGGAATTGAAAGGAATGCAATGGAATGGAAAGGAATGGAATGGAATGGGATGGAATGGAATGGAAGGGAATCTAATAGACCGGAGTGCAGTGCAGTGTAGTGGAATAGAGTAGAAAGGAATGGAGTGGAGTCAGGTGGAATGGAGTGGAATGGAATGAAATGGATTGCAGTGGAGTGGAGTAGAGTGGATTTGATTGGAAAAGAATGGAATGTAATCGAAAGGAATGGAATGGAATGCAATACAGCGGATTGGATTGGAGTGGAGTGAAGTACAATGGAATGCAATGGAACGGAAAGGAATGGAATGACATGTAATGGCACAGAATGGAATGGAATGCAATGGAATGGATTGGAAAGGAATGGAATTGAATGGAATGGAATGGACTGCAGTGTAGTGGAATGAGTAGAAAGGAATGGAGTGGACTTGAGTGGAGTGCAGTGTATTGGAAATTAGTAGAAAGGAATATAGTGTAGTGGAGTGGAGCGGAATGCCAAGGAATGTAATGGAGTGGAGTCCATTGAAGTGGAGAATAGTGGAGAAGGTTGGATTCTAGTGGAGTTAATTGGAGTGGAGAGTAGTGGAGTAGGTTGGATTCGAGTGTAATGGAAAGGAATGGAATGGAAAGCAGTGGATTGGAGTGGAGTGGAGTGGGCTGGTATGGATTGGAAGGGAATGGAATGGAATGCGATGCAACGCAAAGGAATGAAATGGTATGGAATCTAGTGGAGTGGGGAGGATTGGAATGGGAAGGAGTATAATGGAGTGGAGTGGAGTGGAGAAGATTGGATTCGAGTGGAATTGAATGGAATAGAATGGAATGAAATGGAATGGAATGGAATGAAGTGGAATGGAATGAAGTGGATTGGAGTCGAGTGTAGTGTAATGGAGTGGAATGGAATGGAATGGAAGGGAATGGAAAGAAGTGGAATGCAATGGAATGGAATGGAATGGACTGTAGTGGAGTGCAGTGAAGTGGAATTTAGTAGAAAGGAATGGAGTGGAGTGGAGTGGTGGGGAGAGGAATGGAGTGGAATAGAAGTGAAGAGAATAGAATGGAATGGAGTGGACTGGAGGGGAATGGAAAGGAATGGAATGGAGTGGAATGCAGTGGAGTGGAGTGGAGTGGATTTAAGTGGAAAGGAATGGAATTGAAAGGAATGGAATGGAATGCAGTACATTGCAGTGGAGTGGAGTAGAGTGGAGTAGGGTGGATTCTAGTGGCATGTAATGGAATGGAATGGATTGGAATGGAATACAGAGGACGGGAGTGGAGTAGAGTGGAGTGGAATGTAATGGAATGGTAGGGAATAGAATGGAATGGAATGGAGTGGAATGGAGTGGAGTTGAATGGAATGCAGTGGAGCGGAGTAGAGTGGGGTGGAGTAGAGTGGATTTGAGTGGAAAAGAATGGAATGGAATGGAATGTAGCGGATTGGAGTGGAGTGGAGAGGAATGGATAGAATGGAAAGAATCGTATGGAATGGAATGCAATAGAACGTAATGGAACAGAATAGAGTGAAGTGAAATTCAGTGTATTGGAATGGAGTAGAAAGGAACGGAGAGGAGTTAAGTGGAGTGGAATCAAGTGGAATGGAATGGAATGGAATGCAATGGGGTGGACTGGAGTGGGGTGGAGTGGAATTGAAATGAATGGAACGGATTTCAATGGAATGGAATGTGGAAGTGGAATGTGGAATGTGGAATGGAATGTGGAGTGTGGAATCTGGAATGTAAGCGGAGTGGCATCGAGTGGATTCGAGTGGGATGGAACTGAATAGAATGCAATGGAATGGAATGCTGTGGATTGGAGTGGAGTGGAGTGGAGTGGAATGGAATGGAACAGAAGGGAATGGAATGGAAAGAAATGCAATGGAAAGGATTTGAAGTGAAAGGAAGACAATGGAATGCAATGGAGTGGGGTAGACAGGAGTGAAGTCAATTCGAGTGGAATGGAACTGAATGGATTGGAATGGAATGCAGTGGATTGGGTGGAGTGGAGTGGAGTGGAATAGAATTGAATGGAAGGGAACGGAATGGAAAGGAATGGAATGAAATGGAATGGAATGGAACAAAATGGAGTGGAGTTCAGTGTAGTGGAAAGGAGTAGAAAAGAATGGAGTGGAGTGCAACGGAGTGGAGTGGAGTGGAATGGAGTGGAATGGAAAGGAGTGGAGTGGAATGCAATGGTATGGATTGGAATGGAGTGGATTCAAGTGGAATGGAATGGAATGGAATGGAATGGAACAGAATGCAACGGATTGAAATGGAATGGAACAGAACGGAATGGAATGGAATGGATTGCAATGGAATGCAGTGGAATGTAATGGAGTGGATAGGAATGCACTGTAGTGGAATGGCGTAGAAAGAAATGGAGCAGTGTGGAGAGGAGTGGAGTGGAATGTAATGGAATGGAATGGAGTGAAGTGTAGCGCAGTGGACTGGAATGGGAAGGAATGGAATGGAGTGGAGTGGAGTGGAGTGGAATCGATTGGAGTAGAGTGGATTCGAGTGGAATGGAATGGAATGGAATAGAATGGAATGGAATGGAATGCAGTGGATTGGAGTGGAGTGGAGTGGAATGGCATGGAATAGAAGAGAATGGAATGGAATGGAATGCAATGGAATGGAATGAAGTGTAGAAGAGTGCAGTATAGTGGAATGGAGTAGAAAGCCCGGAGTGGAGTGGAGTGGAATGGAGTGGAATGGAATGGAATGGAATGTAGTAGTTTGGAGCAGAGTGGAGTGGAGTGGAATGGAATGGAATGGAAAGGAATAGAAAGGAAAGGAATGCAATGGAACGGAATGGAATGGAATGGAATCTAATGAACTGGAGTGCAATGCAGTGTAGTGGAATGGAGTATAAAGAATGGAGTGGAGTCGAGTGGAATGGAGTGGAATGGAGTGGAATGGAATGGAATGGAATGGATGGGAGTGGGGTGGAGTACAGTGGACTCGATTGGAAAAGAATGGAATGAAATCGAATGGAATGGAATGTAATAGGGCGGATTGGATTGGAGTGGAGTGGTGTGCAATGGAATGCAATGGAAGGGAATGGAATGGAATGAAATGTAATGGCACGGAATGGAATGGAATGCAATTGAATGGAATGGAAAGGAACGGAATTGAATGGAATAAAATATAATGGCACGGAATGGAATGGAATGCAATTGAATGGAATGGAAAGGAACGGAATTGAATGGAATGGAGTGGACTGCAGTGTAGTGGGATGGAGTAGAAAGAAATGGAGTGGATTGGAGTGGAGTGCAGTGTATTGGAAAGCAGTAGAAAGGAATATAGTGTAGTGTAGTGTAGTGGAATGCGAAGGAATGTAATGGAGTGCAGTGGATTGGAGTGGAGAGTAGTGGAGTAGTTTGGATTCTAGTGGAATGGAAATGAATGGAATGGAATGGAATGGAAAGCAGGGGATTGGATTGGAGTGGAGTGGACTGGAATGGTATGGAAGGGAATGGAACGGAATGCCAAGCAATGGAATGGAATGGAATGGAATGGAGTGGGGTGGAGTGGAATGGGAAGGAGTAGAATGGAGTGGAGTGGAGTAGAGTGGATTCGAGTGGAATGGAATGGAATGGAAAGCAATGGAATGGAATGGAATGGAATGGAGTGGAGTGGAATGGAATGCAGTAGATTGGAGTCAAGTGCAGTTTAGTGGAGTGGAACGGAATGGAATGGAAGGGAATGGAATGGAATGGAAGTGAATGGAATGAAATGGAATGCAATGGAATTGAATGGAATGGAATGGACTGTAGTGGAGTGCAGTGAAGTGGAATTTAGTAAAAAGGAAAGAAGTGGAGTGGAGTGGAGGGAAGTGGAATGGAGTGGAATAGAAGTGAACGGAATGGAATGAAAGGAATGGAGTGGAGAGGAATAGAAAGGAATGGAATGGGGTGGAATGGAGTGGAGTGGAGTGCATTTGGGTGGAAAGGAATGGAATTGAAAGGAATGGAATGGAATGGAATGAAGTACATTGCATTGGAGTGGAACACAGAAGAGTAGGGTGGATTCCAGTGGAATGGAATGGAATGGAATGTAAGGGAATGGAATGCATTGGAATGGAATGGAGTCGAGAGGAAGGCAGTAAAGTGGAATGGATTAGAAAGGAATGGAGTTCAGTGGACTGGAGTGGAATGGAATGGAATGGATGGGAGTTTAGTGGAGTGGAAGGGGAAGGAATTCAATGGAGAGGATTGGAGTGGAGTGAAGTGGATTGGAGTGGAAAGGAATGGAATGGAATGGAATGGAGTGGCATAGAATGGAATGGAATGGAATGCAGTGGACTGGAGTGGACTGCAGTTGAGTGGAATGGAAAGGAATAGAAAGGAATGGAATGGAATGGAATGCAATGGAACGTTATGGAATGGAAACGAATGGAATGGAGTGGAGAGAAGTGCAGTGTATTGGAATGGAGTAGAAAGGAATGTAGTGTTGTGCATTGGAGTGGAATGGGAGGGAATGGAATGGAGTGGAGTAGATTGGAGTTGAGTGGTGTGGAGAACGGGGGATATGAGTGGAATGGAATGGAATGGAATCTAATAGAGTGAAGTACTATGCAGTGTAGTGGAATGGAGTAGAAAGGAATGGAGTGGAGTCTAGTGGAATGGAGTAGAACAGAGTGGAATAGAATGGAATGGAATGGATTGGAGTGGAGTGGATTCAATTACAAAACAATGGAATGTAATTGAATGGAATGGAATGGAATGGAATGGAATGGAATGGAATGCAAGAGAGCATATTGGATTAGAGTGGAGTGCAATGGAATGCAATGGAAGGGAATGGAATGGAATGACATGTAATGGCACGGAATGGAAGGGAATGCAATGGAATGGAATGGAAAGGAATGGAATGGAATGGAGTGGACGGCAGTGTAGTGGAATTGAGTAGAAAGGAATGGAGTGGAGTGGAATGCAGTGTATTGGAAAGTAGTAAAAAGGAATATAGTGCAGTGTAGTGGAGTCGAATGAGAAAGAATATAATGGAGTGAAGTGCATTGGAGTGGAGACTAGTGGAGTAGGTTGGATTCGAGGGGAATGGAAAGGATTGGAATGGAATGGAATGGAAAGCAGTGGATTGGAGTGGAGTGGAGTGTACTCGAATGGATTGGAAGGGAATGGAATGGAATGCAAAGCAATGGAACAGAATGGAATGGAATGGAATGATATGGAATGGAGTGGAGTGGCAAGGAGTGGAAGGGGAAGGAGTAGAATGGAGTTGAGTGGACTGGAGGAGAGTGGATTCGAGTGGAATGGAATGGAATGGAATGGAGTGGAATGGAATGCAGTGGATTGCAGGTGAGTGCAGTGTAGTGGAGTGGAAAGGAATGGAATGGAAGGGAATGGAATGAAATGGAATGCAATAGAATGGAATGGAATGGACTGAAGTGGAGTGCAGTGAAGTGGAATTTAGTACAAAGGAATGGAGTGGAGTGGAGGGGAGTGGAGGGGAGTGGAATGGGGTCGAATAGAAGTGAACGGAATGGAATGGATTGGAGTGGAGTAGAGTGGAATGGAAAGGAAAGGAATGGAGTGGAATGGAGTGGAGTGGAGTGGATTTGAGTGGAAAGGAATGGAATTGAAAGGAAGGGAATGGAATAGAATGGAATGGGATGCAGTACATTGCAGAGGAGTGGGGTAGAGCGGAGTATATGGATTCTAGTGGAATGGAATGGAATGGAATGGATTGGAATGGAATTCAGTGGACAGAAGTGGAGTAGAGTGGAGTGGAATGGAATGGAATGGTAGGGAAAAGAAAGGAATAGAATGCAATGGAATGGAATGGAATGCAATGGAATGGAGTGGAATGGAATGGAATGCAGTGGAGGGGAGTGGAGTGGGGTGGAGCAGAATTGATTCGAGTGGAAAAGAATGGAATGGAATGGCATGGGATGGAATGGAATGCAGTAAATTGGAGTGGAGTGGAATGGATGGAATGGAAAGGAATCGAATGGAATGGAACACAATAGAACGTAATGGAATGGAATGGAATGGAGTGGAGTGGAATTCAGTGTACTGGAATGGAGAAGAAAGGAATGGAGAGGAGTTTAGTGGAGTGGAGTGGAATGAAGTGGAATGGAATGGAAAGCAATGCGGTGGATTGCAGTGAATGGAACGGAATGGAATGTGGAACTGGAATGTGGAATGGAATGTGGAATGTGGAATGTAAGCGGAGTGGAGACGAGTGGATTCGAGTGGGATGGAACTGAATAGAATGGAATGGAATGGAATGCTGTGGATTGGAGTGGAGTGGAGTGGAATGGAATGGAATGGAAGGGAATGGAATGGAAAGAAATGCAATGGAATGGAATGGAAGACAATGGAATGGAATGGAGTGGGGTGGAGAGGAGTAAAGTGAATTCGAGTGGAAAGGAACTGAATGGATTGGAATGGAATGCAGTAGATTGAGATGGAGTGGAGTGGAGGGGAATGCAATTGAATGGAAGGGAATGGAATGGAATGGAATGAAATGGAATGGAATGGAATGGAGGGGAGTTCAGTGTAGTGGAATGGAGTAGAAAAGAATGGAGTGGAGTGGAATGGAGTAGAAAAGAATGGAGTGGAGTGCAATGGAGTGGAGTGGACTGGAATGGAGTGATATGGAAAGGAGTGGAGTGGACTGAAATGGTGTGTAGTGGAATGGACTAGATTCAAGTGGAATGGAATGGAGTGGAATGGAATGGAATGGAATGGAATGGAATGCAATGCAGTGGAGAGGAATGCAGTGTAGTGGAAAGGAGTAGAATGAAATGGAGCAGAGTGGAATGGAGTGGAATGGAGGGGGAAGGAATGGAATGGAGTGGAGTGGAGTGGAATCGGGTGGAGTAGAGTGGATTCGAGTGGAATGGAATGGAATCCAATGCAGTGGATTGGAGTGGAGTGGAGTGGAGTGGAATGGAATGGACTAGAAGGGAATAGAATGGAGTGGAATGCAATGAAACGGAATGGAATGGAATGGAATGGAATGGAATGGAATGGAATGGAATGGAATGGAGTGTAGAAGAGTGTAGTATAGTGGAATGGGGTAGAAAGCCCAGAGTGGAGTGGAGTCGAGTGGAGTGGAGTGGAATGGAATGGAAAGGAATGAAATGGAAAGGAATGCAATGAAATGGAATGGAATGGAATGGAACGGAAAGGAATGAAATGGAAAGGAATGCAATGAAATGGAATGGAATGGAATGGAATGGAATGGAATGGAATGGAATGGAATGGAATGGAATGGAATCTAATGGACTGGAGTGCAGTGCAGTGTATTGGAATGGAGTAGAGACGAGTGGAATGGAGTGTAGTGGAATGGAGTGGAATGGAATGGAATGGATTGGAGTGATGTGGAGAAGAGAGGATTCGATTGGAAAAGAATGGAATGTAATCGAATGGAATGGAATGGAATGCCATAGAGCGGATTTGATAGGATTGGAGGGGAGTGCAATGGAATGCAATGGAAGGGAATGGAATGGAATGAAATGTAATGGCATGGAATGGAAAGGAATGCAGTGGAATGCAATGGAAAGGAATGGAATTGAATGGAATGGAGTGGACCGCGTGTAGTGGAATGGAGTAGAAAGGAATGGAGTAGAGAGGAGTGGAATGGAGTGGAGTGCAGTGAATTGGAAACTAGTAGAAAGGAATGTAGTGTAGTGTAGTGGAGTGGAAAGGGACGGAATGTAATGGAGTGGAGTGGATTGGAGTGGAGAACAGTGGAGTAGGTTGGATTCGAGTGGAATGGAAAGGAATGGAATGGAATGGAATGGAAAGCAGTGGATTGGAGTGGAGTGGAGTGGACTGGAATGGAATGGAAGGGAAAGGAATGGAATGCAAAGCAATGGAACGGAATGGAATGGAGTGGAGTGGGGAGGAGTGGAATGGGAAGGAGTAGAATGGAGTGGAGTGGAGTGGAGTAGATTTGATTCCAGGGGAATGGAATGGAATGGAATGGAATGGAATGGAACGGAATGGAGTGGAATGGAATGCAGTTGAATGGAATGCAGTGGATTGGAGTTGAGTGTACTGTAGTGGAGTGGAAGGGAATGAAATGGAAGGGAATAGAATGAAATAGAATGCAATGGAACGCAATGGAAGAGAATGGAAAGGAACGGACGGTAGTGGATTGCAATGAAGTGGAATTTAGTAGAAAGGAATGGAATGGAGTGGAGGTGATGGAGAAGAGTGGAATGGAGTGGAATAGAAGTGAATGGAATGGAATGGAATGGAGTGGAGTGGAGTGGATTTGAGTGGAAGGGAATGGAATTGAAAGGAATGGAATGGAATGGATTGGGATGCAGTACATTGCAGTGGAGTGGAGTATAGCGGAGTAGGGTGGATTATAGAGGAATGTAATATAATGGATTGGAATGGAATGCAGTGGATGGGAGTGGAGTAGAGTGGAGTGGAATGGAATGGAGTGGCAGGGAATAGAATGGAACCGAATGCAATGGAACAGAATAGAATGGAATGGAATGGAGTGGAGTTGAATGGAATGCAGTGGAGGGGAGTGGACTGGTCTGGAGGAGAGTGGATTCGAGTGGAAAAGAGTCGAATGGAATGGCATGGAATGGAATGGAAAGCAGTGTATTGGAATGGAGTGGAATGGATGGAATGGAAAGGAATCGAATGGAATGGAATGCAACAGAACTTAATGGAATGGAATGGAGTGGAGTAGAATTCAGGGTATTGGAATGGAGTAGAAAGGAAAGGAGAGGAGATTAGAGGAGTGGAGTGCAATGAAGTGAAATGAAATGGAATGCGGTGGATTGGAGAGGGGTGGAGTGGAATTGAAATGAATGGAACAGATTGGAATGGAATGGAACGTAGAAGTGGAATGTGGAATGTGGAATGGAGTGTGGAATGTGGAATGGAGTATGGAATGTGGAATGTGGAATGTAAGCGGAGTGGAGTCAAATGGATTTGACTGGAATGTAACTGAATAGAATGGAATGGAATGCTGTGGTTTGGAGTGGAGTGGAGGGGAGTGGAATGGAATGGAACAGAAGGGAGTGGAATGGAAAGAAATGCAATGGAACGGAATGGAAGGGAATGGAAGACAATGGAATGGAATGGAGTGGGGTGGAGTGGAGTAAACTGAATTCGAGTGGAATGGAAATGAATGGATTGGAATGGAATGCAGTGGATTGGGGTGGGGTGGAATGGCGTGTATTGGAGTTGAATGGAAGGGAATGGAATGGAATGGAATGAAATGGAACAGAATGGAATGGAATGGAGTGGAGTTCAATGTAGTGGAATGGAGTCAAAAAGAATGGAGTGGAGTGCAATGGAGTGGAGTGGAGTCAAAAAGAATGGAGTGGAGTGCAATGGAGTGGAGTGGAGTGGAATGGAGTGGAATGGAAAGGAGTGGAGTGGACTGGAATGGTGTGTAGTGGAATGGTGTGGATACAAGTGGCATGGAATGGAATGGAATGGAATGGAATGGAATGCAATACAGTGGAGAGGAATGCAGTGTAGTGGAATGGAGTAGAAAGGAATGGAGAAGAGTGGAGTGGAGTGGAGTGGAATGTAATGTAATGTAACGAATTGGAGATATGTGCAGTGGAGTGAAAGGGAAGGAATGGAATGGAGTGGAGTGGAGTGGAATTGAGTGGAGTAGAGTGGATTCGAGTGGAATGGAATGGAATGGAATAGAATGGAATGGAATCGAATGCAGTGGATTGGAGTGGAGTGGAGTGCAGTGGAGTGGAATGGAATGGAATAGAAGGGTATGGAGAGGAATGGACTGGAATAGAAGGGTATGGAATGGAATGGAATGCAATGAAACAGAATGGAATGGAATGGAGTGTAGAAAAGTGCAGTATAGTGGAATGGAGTAGAAAGCCTGTATTGGAGTGGAGTGGATTGGAGTGGATTGGAATGGAATGGAATGGAAAGGAATGTAGTGTTTTGGAGTGGAGTGGATTGGAGTGGAATGGAATGGAATTGAAAGGAATAGAATGGAAAGGAATGCAATGGAAGGGAATGGAATGGAATGGAGTGGAATAGAATCTAATGGACTGGAGTGCAGTGCAGTGTAGTGGAATGGAATAGAAAGGAATGAAGAGAAGTCGAATGTAATGGAGTGGAATGAAATGGAATGGAATGGAATGGAGTGGAGTGGAGTAGAGTGTATTCGATTGGAAAAGAATGGAACGTAATTGAATGGAATGGAATGGAATGCAATAGAGCGGATTGGATTGGAGTGGAGTGGAGTGCAATGGAATGCAATGGAAGGGAATGGAATGGAACGAAATGTAATGGCACAGAATGGAATGGAATGCAATTGAATGGAATGAAAGGAACGGAATTGAATGGAATGAAGTGGACTGCAGTGTAGTGAGATGGAGTAGAAAGGAATGGAGTGGAGTGGAGTGGAGTACAGTGTATTGGAAAGTAGTAGAAAGGAATAGAGTGTAGTGTAGTGGAGTGCAATGGGAAGGAATGTAATGGAGTGGAGTGTATTGGAGTGGAGAGTAGTGGAGTAGGTATTATTTGAGTGGAATGGAAAGGAATGGAATGGAATGGATTGGAAAGCAACGGATTGGAGTGGAGTGGAGTGGACTGGAATGGAATGGAAGGGAATGGAATGTAATGCAACACAATGAAACGGAAGGGAAGGGAATGGGATGGTATGGAATGGAGTGGAGTGGGGAGGAGTGGAATGGGAAGGAGTAGAATGGAGTGGAGTGGAGTAGAGTGGATTCTAATGGAATGGAGTGGAATGGAATGGAGTGGAATGGAATGTAGTGGATTCGAGTAGAATGTAGTGTATTTGAGAGGAATGGAATGGAATGGAAGGGAATGAAATGAAATGGAATGCAATGGAATAGAAAGGAATGGAATGGACCTTAGTGGAGGGCAGTGAAGTGGAATTTAGTAGAAAGGAATGGAGTGGAATGGAGTGGAGTGGAGGGAAGTTGAATGGAATGGAATAGAAGTGAATGGAATGGAATGGAATCGAGTGGATTGGAGAGGAATGGAAAGGAATGGAATGGAGTGGAATGGAGTGGAGTGGAGTGCATTTGAGTGGAAAGGAATGGAATTGAAAGGAATGGCATGGAATGGGATGCAGTAATTTGCAGTGGAATGGAGTAAAGTGGAGTAGGGTAGATTCTAGTGGAATGGAATGGAATGGAATGGAATGGAATGGAATGGAGTCGAGAGGAAGGCAGTGAAGTGGAATGGATTAGAAAGGAAAGAGTGCAGTGGATTGGAGTGGAATGGAATGGAATGCATAGGAGTTTACTGGAGTGGAAGGGGAAGGAATTGAATGGAGAGGAGTGGAGTGGAGTGAAGTGGATTTGAATAGAACAGAATGGAATGGAATGGAATGGAATGCAGTGGATTGGAGTGGAGTGGAGTTGAGTGGAATGGAAAGGAATAGAAAGGAATGGATTGGAATGAAATGCAATGGAATGTAATGGAATGGAAACTAATGGAATGGAGTGGAGAAAAGTGCAGTGTATTGGAATGGAGTAGAAAGGAATGTAATGTGCATTGGAGTGGAATGGGAAGGAATGGAATGGAGTGGAGTGTATAGGAGTGGAGTGGTGTGGAGAACGGGGGATTTGAGTGGAATGGAATAGAATGGAATGGAATGGAATCTAATGGACTGGAGTGCTGTGCAGTGTAGTGGAATGGAGTAGAAAGGAATGGAGTGGAGTCGAGTGGAATGGAGTGGAATGGAATGGAATGGAATGGATTGGAGTGGAGTGGAGTAGAGTGGATTCGATTGGAAAAGAATGGAATGGAATGGAATGGAATGGAATGGAATGGAATGGAATGGAATGGAATGCAATAGAGTGGATTAGATTGCAGTGGAGAGGAGTGCAATAGAATGCAACGGAAGGGAATGGAAAGGAATGAAACGTAATGACATGGAAAGGAATGGAAGGCAATGTAATGGAATGGAAAGGAATGGAATTGAATGGAATGGTGTGGACTGCAGTGAAGTGGAATGGAGTAGAAAGGAATGGAGTGGAGTGGAGTGGAGTGCAGTGTATTGGAAAGTAATAGAAAGCAATATAGTGTAGTGGAGTGGAGTGCAGTGTATTGGAAAGTAATAGAAAGCAATATAGTGTAGTGGAGTGGAGTGGAATAGAAAGGAATATAATGGAGTGGAGTGGATTGGAGTGGAGAGTAGTGGAATAGGTTGGATTCGAGTGGAATTGAAAGGAATGGAATGGAAAGGAAAGGAATGGAAAGCCACTGTAGTGGAGTGGAGTGGACTGGAATGGATTGGAAGGGAAAGGAATGGAATGCAAGGCAATGGAACGGAATGGAATGGAATGGAATGGTATGGAATGGAGTGGAGTGGGGAGGAATGGAATGGGAAGGAATAGAATGGAGTGGACTGGAGTGGAGTAGAGTGGATTCGAGTGGAATGGAAAAGAATGGAATGGAATGGAATGGAGTGGATTGGAATGCATTGGATTGGAGTCAAGTGTAGTGTAGTGGTGTGGAATGGAAGGGAATGGAATGAAATGTAATGCAATGTAATGCAATGGAATAGAATGGAATGGAATGGACTGTAGTGGAGTGCAGAGAAGTGGAATTTCATAGAAAGGAATGGAGTGGAGTGGAGGGGAATGGAGGGGAGTGGAATGGAGTGGAATAGAAGTGAAGGGAATGGAATGGATTGGAGTGGAGTGGAGTGGAATGGAAAGGAAAGGAATGTATTAGAATGGATTGGAGTGGAGGGGATTTGAGTGGAAAGGAATGGAATTGAAAGGAATGGAATGGGATGCAGTACATTGCAGGGGAGTGGAGTATAGAGGAATAGGGTGGATTCTAGTAGAATTTAATGGAATGGAATGGAATGGAATGGATTGGAATGGAATGCAGTGGACGAGAGTGGAGTAGAGTGGAGTGGAATAGAATGGAAAGGTAGGGAATAGAATGAAATGGAATGCAATGGAACAGAATGTAATGTAATGGAATGGAGTGGAGTGGAATGGAATGCAGTGGAGGGGAGGGGAGTGGTGTGGAGGAGAGTGGATTCGAGTGGAAAAGAATGGAATGGAATAACATGGAATGGAATGAAATGCAGTGGATTGGAATGGAGTGGAGTGGAGTGGAATGGAAGGAATGGAAAGAAATCGCATGGAATGGAATGCAACAGAACGTAATGGAATGGAATGGAATGGAGTGGAGTGGAATTCAGTGTATTGGAATGGAGTAGAAAGGAATGGAGAGGAGTTTAGTGGAGTGGAGTGGAATGCAGTGGAATGGAATGGAATGGAATGCGGTGGATTGGAGAGGGGTGGAGTGGAATTGAAATAAATGGAACGGATTGGAACCGAATGGAATGTGGAAGTGGAATATGGAATGTCGAATGGAATGTGGAATGTGGAACGTGGAAAGTAAGCAAAGTGGAGTAGAGTAGATTTGAGTGGGATGGAACTGAATAGAGTGGAATGTAATGGAAAGCTGTGGATTCTAGTGGAGTGGAGTGGAGTGGAATGGAATGGAACGGAAGGGAATGGAATGTAAAGAAATGCAGTGGAAGGGAATGGAAGAAAATGGAATGGAAAGGAGTGGTTTGGAGTGGAGTAAAGTGATTCGAGTGGAATGGAACTGAATGGATTGGAATGGAATGCAGTGAATTCGGGTGGTGTTGAGTGGAGTGTAATGGAATTGAATGGAAGGGAATGGAATGGAATGGAGTGGAGTTCAGTGTAGTGGAATGGAGTAGAAAAGAAGGGAGTGGAGTGCAATGGAGTAGAGTGGAATGGAGTGGAATGGAAAGGAGTGGAGTGGACTGGAATGGTGTGTACTGGAATGGAGTGGATTCAAGTGGCAAGGAATGGAATGGAAGGGAATGGAACGGAATGGAATGGAAGGGAATGGAACGAAACGGAACGGAACGGAACGGAACGGAACGGAATGGAATGGAATGGAATGCAATGGAGTGGAGAGGAATGCAATGTAGTGGAACGGAGTAGAAAGGAATGGATCAGAGTGGAGTGGAGTGCAGTGTAACGTAAGGGAATGGAATGGCATGGAGTGTAGTGCAGTGGAGTGGAATGGGAAAGAATGGAATAGAGTGGAGTGGAGTGTAATCGTGTGAAGTATACTGGAATCGAGTGGAATGGAATGGAATGGAATGCAATAGAATGGAAAGGAATCGAATGCAATGGATTGGAGTGGAGTGGAGTGGAGTGGAATGGAATGGAATAGAAGGGAACAGAATGGAATGGAATGCAATGAAACGGAATGGAATGGAATGGAGTGGAATGGAGTGTAGAAGAGTGCAGTAGAGTGGAATGGAGTAGAAAGCCCAGAGCGGAGTGGAGTGGAGTGGAATGGAATGGAATGGAATGGAAAGTAGTGGTTTGGAGTGGAGGGGAGTGTAGTGGAATGGAATGGAATGGAAAGGAATGGAATGGAAAGGAATGCAATGGAATGGAATGGAATGGAATGGAATGGAATGGAATGGAATCTAATGGACTGGAGTGCAGTGCAGTCTAGTGGAATGGAGTAGAAAGGAATGGAGTGGAGTCAAGTGGAATGGAATGGAATGGAGTGGAATGGAATGAAACGGAATTGATTGGAGTGGAGTGGAGTAGAGTGTATTTGATTGGAAAAGGATGGAATATAATCTAATGGAATGGAATGGAATGCAATAGATCGTATTGGATTGGACTGGAGTGGAGTGCAATGGAATGCAATGGAAGGGAATGGAATGGAATGAAATGTAATGGCACGGAATGGAATGCAATGGAATGGAATGGAATGGAATGGAATGGAGTGGACTGCAGTGTAGTGGAATGGAGTAGAAAGGAATGGAGTGGATTGGAGTGCAGTGTATTGGAATGTAGTAGAAAGGAATATAGTGTAGTGTAGTGGAGTCAAATGGGAAGGAATGTAAAGGAGTGGGGTGAATTGGAGTGGAGAGTAGTGGAGTAGGATGGTTTCGAGTGGAATGGAAAGGAATGGAATGGAGTAGAACGGAAAGCAGTGGATTGGAGTGGAGTGGAGTTGACAGGAATGGAATGGAAGGGAATGGAATGGAAAGCAAAGCAATGAAATGGAAGGGAATTGAATGGGATGGTATGGAATGGAGTGGAGAGGCGAGGAGTGGAATGGGAACGAGTAGAATGGAGTGGAGTGGAGTAGGGTGGATTCGAGAGGAATGGAATGGAATGGAACGGAATGGAATGGAATGGAACGGAACGGAACGGAATGGAATGGAATGGAATAAAATGGAGTGGAATGGAATGCAGTGGATTGGAGTCGAGTGTAGTGGAGTGGAGTGGAATGGAATGGAATGGAATAAAATGGAGTGAAATGGAATGCAATGGAATGCAGTGGAATGGAATGCACTGTAGTGGAGTGCAGTGAAGTGGAATTTAGTAGAAAGGAATGGAGTGGAGTGGAGTGGAGTGGAGTGGATTGTAGTGGAGTGGAGTGGAATAGAAGAGAATGGAATGGAATGGAATGGAGTGGAGAGGAATGGAAAGGATTGGAATGGAGTGGAATGGAGTGGAGTGGAGTGCATTTTAGTGGAAAGGAATGGAATTGAAAGGAATGAACTGGAATAGAATGGCATGCAGTACATTCAGTGGAGTGGAGTATAGCAGAGTAGGGTGGATTCTAGCGGAATGGAATGGAATGGAATGGAATGGAATGCAATGAAATGGAATGGAATGTAGTTGAGAGGAAGGCAGTGAAGTGGAATGGATTAGAAAGCAAAGGAATGTAGTGGAGTGTAGTAGAATTGAATGGAATGAATAGGAGTTTAGTGAAGTGGAATGGGAAAGAATTGAATGGAGTGGAGTGTTGTTAAGTGGATTTGAGTGGAACAGAATGGAATGGAATGGAATGCAGTGGATGGGAATGGAGTGGAGTCTCATGGAATGGCAAGGTATAGAAAGAAATGGAATGGAATGGAATCCAATGGAATGTAATGGAATGGAAATGAAAGGAATGGAGTGGAGAGAAGTGCAGTGTATTGGAATGGAGTAGAAAGGAAGGCAGTGTTCTGTATTGGAGTGGAATAGGAAGGAATGGAAGGGACTGGAGTTTACTGGAGTGGAGTGGTGTGCAGAACGGGGGATTTGAGTGGAATGGAATGGAAAGGAATGGAATGGAAGGGAATGGAATGGAATGGAACAGAATGGAATGGAACGCAATGGAACACAATGGAATGCAATGGAGTGGAGAGGAATTCAGTGTAGTGGAACGGAGTAGAAAGGAATGGAGCAGAGTGGAGTGGAGTGGAATGTAATGGAATGAAATGGAGTGGATTGTAGTACAGTGTAGTGGAATGGAAAGGAATGGAATGGAGTGCAGTGGAGTGAAGTGGAATTGAGTGGAGTAGAGTGGATTCAAGAGGAATGGAATGGAATGGAGTGCAGTGGAGTGAAGTGGAATTGAGTGGAGTAGAGTGGATTCAAGAGGAATGGAATGGAATGGAATAGAATGGAATGGAATACAATGCAGTGGATTGGAGTGGAGTGGAGTGGAAAGGAATGGAATAGTAAGGAATGGAATGGAATGCAATGCAAAGAAACGGAATGGAATGGAATGGAATAGAATGGAGTGGAGAAGACTGCAGTATAGTGTAATGGAGTAGAGAGCCTGGAGTGGAGTGGAGTGGAATGGAATGGAATGGAATGGAATGGAATGGAATGGAATGGAATGTAGTAGTTTGGAGCAGAGTGGCGTGGAGTGGAGTGGAGTGGAATGGAATGGAATGGAATGTAGTGGTTTGGAGTGGAGTGGAGTGGAGTGGAGTGGAATGGAATGGAATGGAATGGAATGGAAAGGAATGCAATGGAACAAAATGGACTGGAATGGAATAGAATGGAATCTAATGGACTGGAGAGCTGTGCAGTATGGTGGAATGGAGTAGAAAGGAATGGAGGCAAGTCGAGTGGAATGGAGTGGAATGGAGTGGAGTCAAGTGGAATGGAGTGGAATGGAATGGAATGGAATGGAATGGAATGGAATGGAATGGAATGGAATGGATTGGAGTGGAGTGGAGTAGGGTGGATTCAATTGGAAAAGAAAGGAATGTAATGTAATGTAATTGAATGGAATGCAGTAGAGCGGATTGTAGTGGAGTGGAGTGGAATGCAATGGAATACAATGGAAGGGAATGAAGTGGAATGAAATGTAATGGCACGGAATGGAATGGAATGCAATGGAATAAAATGTAAAGGAATGGAATTGAATGGAATGCAGTAGACTGGAGTGTAGTGGAATGGAGGAGAAAGGAATGGAGTGGAGTGGAGTGGGGTGGAGTTCAGTGTTTTGGAAAATATTAGAAAGAAATATAGTGTACTGTAGTGGAGTGGAATGGGAAGGAATGTGATGCAGTAGAGTGGATTGGAGTGGAGAGTAGTGGAGTAGGATAGATTTCAGTGGAATGGAAAGGAATGGAACGGAATGGAATGGAAAGCAGTGGATTGGAGTGGAGTGGAGTGGACTGGAATGGATTGGAAGGGAATGGAATGGAATGCAATGCAATGCAATGCAATGGAATGGCATGGAATTATATGGAATGGAGTGGAGTGGGGAGGAGTGGAATGGGAAGGGGTAGATTGGAGTGGAATGGAGTGGAGAGGAGTGGGGAGGAGTGGAATGGGAAGGAGTAGAATGGAGTGGAGTGGAGTGGAATAGAATGGATTCAAGTGGAATGGAATGGAAGGGAATGGAATGGAATGCAGTGGAATGGAATGCAGTGGATTGGAGTCGAGAGTAGTGTAGTGTAGTGGAATGGAATGCAGTTGATAGGAGTTGAGAGTAGTGTAGTGGAGTGGAATGGAATGGAATGGAAGGGAATGGATTGTAATGGAATGCAGTGGAATGCAATGGAATAGAATGGAATGGAATGGACTGTAGTGGAGTGCAGAGAAGTGGAATTTAGTAGAAAGGAATGGAGTGGAGTGGAGGGGAGTGGCATGGAGTGACATAGAGGTGAACGGAATGGAATGGAGTGGAGTGGCGTGGAATGGAAAGGAATGGAATGGAGTGGAATGGAGTGGATTGGAGTTGGTTTGAGTGGTAAGGAATGGAATTGAAAGGAACGGAATGGAATGGAATGGGATGCAGTATATTGCAGTGGAGTGGAGGATAGTGGAGTAGGGTGGATTCTAGTGGAATGTAATGTAATGGAATGGATTGGAATGGAATGTAGTGGACGGGAGTGGAGTAGAGTGGAGTGGAATGTAATAGAATGGTAGGGAACAGATTGGAATGGAATGCAATGGAAAAGAATGGAATGAAATTGAATCGAGCAGAGTGCAATGGAATGCAGTGGAGGGGACTGGAGTGGTGTGGAACAGAGTGGATTCGAGTGGAAAAGAATGGAATGGAATGACATGGAATGGAATGGAATGCAGTGGATTGGAGTGGAGTGGAGTAGAATGGATGGAATGGAAAGGAATCGAATGGAATGTAACGAAATAGACGGTAATGGAATGGAATGGAATGGAATGGAGTGAAGTGTAATTCAGTGTATTGGAATGGAGTAGAAAGGAATGGAGAGGAGTTTAGTGGAGTGGAGTGGAAAGGAATGGAATGTAATGGAATGGAAATGAAAGGAATGAAATGGAACAGAATGGAATGGAATGGAATGGAATTTAATCGACTGGTGTGCAGTGCAGTGTAGTGGAATGGAGTAGAAAGGAATGGACTGGAGTCGAGAGCAATGGAGTGGAATGGAGTGGAATGGAATGGAATGCAATGGATTGGAGTGCAGTGTAGTAGAGTGGATTCGATTGGAAAAGAATGGAATGTAATTGAATGGAATGGAATGTAATGCACTACAGCAGATTGGATTGGAGTGGAGTGGAGTGCAATGGAAAGCAATGGAATGGAAAGGAATGGAATGAAGTGTAATGGCAAGGAATGGAATGGAATGCAATGGAATGGAATGGAAAGGAATGGAACTGAATGGAAAGGGGGGGACTGCAGTGTAGTGGAATGGAGTAGAAAGGAATGGAGTGGAGTTTAGTGGAGTGGAGTGGAGTGGAGTGCAGTGTATTGGAAAGTAGTAGAAAGGAATATAATGTAGTGTATTGGAGTGGAATGGGAAGGAATGTAATGGGGTGGAGTGGTTTGGAGTGGAGATTGGTGGAGTAGGTTGGATTTGAGTGGAATGGAAAGGAATGGTATGGAATGGAATGGAAAGCAGTGGATTGGAGTGGAGTGGACTGGAATGGATTGGAAGGGAATGGAATGGAATGCAATGCAATGGAATGGAATGGAATGGAAAGGCCTGGAATGGAGTGGAGTGGGGAGGAGTGGAATGGGAAGGAGTAGAATGGAGTGGAGTGGAGTGGATTTGAGTGGAATGGAATGGAATGGAATGGAATGGAGTGGAGTGGAATGGAATGCAGTGGATTGGAGTCGAGTGTATTGTAGTGGAGGGGAATGGAACGGAATGGAAGGGAATGGAATGGAATATAGTGGACTGGAGTGGAGTGGACTGGATTGGAATGGATGGAAGGGAAAGGAATCGAATGGAATGGAATGCAATAGAACGTATGGAATGGAATGGAATGGAGTGGAGTGGAATTCAGTGTTTTGGAATGGAGTTGAAAGGAATGGAGAGGAGTTTAGTGGAGTGGAGTGGAATACAGTGGAATGGAAGGGAATGGAATGGAATGTGGTGGATTTTAGTGGGGTGGAGTGGAATTGAAATGAATGGAATGGATTGGAACAGAATGAATGTGCAAGTGCAATGTGGAATATGGAATGGAATGTGGAATGTGGAATGGAATGTGGAAGGTGGAATGTGGAATGTGGAATGGAATGTGGAATGTGGAATGGAATGTGGAAGGTGGAATGTGGAATGTAAGTGGAGTGCAGTTGAGTGGATTCGAGTGGGATGGAAATGAATAGAATGGAATGTAAAGGAATGCTGTGGATTGCAGGAGAGTGGAGTGGAGTGGAATGGAATGGATCGGAAGGGAATGGAATGGAAGGAAATTAAATGGAACAGTATGGAAGTGAATGGAAGACAATGGAATGGAATGGAGTGTGGTGGAGAGGAGTAAAGTGAATTCGAGTCGAATGGAACTGAATGGATTGGAATGGAATGCAGTGGATTAGGGTGGGGTGGAGTGGAGTGGAATGGAATTGAACAGAAGGGGATTGAATGGAATGCAGTGAAATGGAACTGAATGGAATGGAATGGAGTGGAGTTCAGTGTAGTGGAATGGAGTAGAAAGGAATGGGGTGGAGTCGAGTGGAATGAAGTGGAATGGAATGGAATGGAATGGAATGGAATGGAATGGAATGCAGTGGAGTGGAGTAGAGTGCATTTGATTGGAAAAGAATGGAATGTAATTGAATGGAATGGAATGGAATGCAATAGAGTCGACTGGATTGGAGTGGAGTGGAGTGCAATGGAATGCAATGGAAGGGAATGGAATGTAATGAAATGTAATGGCAAGGAATGGAATGGAATGAAATGGAATGACATGGAAAGGAATGGAATGGAATGCAATAGAGTGGACTGGATTGGAGTGGAGTGGAGTGCGATGGAATGCAATGGAAGGGAATGGAATGTAATGAAATGTAATGGCACGGAATGGAATGGAATGCAATGGAATGGCATGGAAAGGAATGGAATTGAATGGAATGGAGTGGACTGCAGTGTACTGGGATGGAGTAGAAAGGAATGGGGTGGAGTGGAGTGTAGTGGAGTGGAGTGCAGTGTACTGGAAAGTAGTAGAAAGGAATATAGTGTAAAGTAGTGGAGTGGAACGGGTAAGAATGTAATGTAGTGGAGTGGATTGGGGTGGACAGTAGTGGAGTAGGTTGGACTCGAGTGGACTGGAAAGGAATGGAATGGAATGGAAAGCAGTGGAATGGGGTGGAGTGGACTGGAATGAATTGCAAGGGAATTGAAATGAATGCAATGCAATGGAATGGAATGGAATGGTATGGAATGGAGTGGAGTGGGGAGGAGTGAAATGGAAAGGAGTAGAATGGAGTGGAGTGGAGTAGAGTGGATTCGAGTGGAATGGAAAGGAATGGAACAGAAGGGAATGGAATGGAATTTAATGGAATGGAATGGAATGCAGTGGATTGGAGTCGAATCTAGTGTAGTGGAGTGGAATGGAAGGGAAGGGAATGGAATGGAATGGAATGGAATGGAAAGGAATGGAATGAAATGGAATGGAAAAAAGTGCAGTGGAGTGCATCGGAGTGGAATGGAGAAGAAAGGAAGGGAGTGAAGTGGAATCCTGTGGAATGGAATGGAAAAAAGTGCAGTGGAGTGCATCGGAGTGGAATGGAGAAGAAAGGAAGGGAGTGAAGTGGAATTCAGTGGAATGGAATGGAATGGAATGGAATGGAGTGGAGAGTAGTGCCGTGGAGTGGAATGGGAAGGAATGGAATGGAGTGCATTGGAGTGGAGTGGAATCGAGTTTAGTAGAGTGGATTCGAGTGGAAAGCAATGGAATGGAATAGAATGCAATGGAATTGAATATAGTGGATTGGAGTGGAGTGTAGTATAGTGGAATGGAATGGAATCGAATGGAATGGAATGGAATCGAATGGAATGGAATGCAAAAAAGTGCAGGGGAGTGCAGGGGATTAGAATGGAGAAGAAAGGAAGGGAGTGGAGTGGAGTGGAGTGCAGAGGAATGGAATGGAATTGAATGGAAAGGAATGGAGTGGACTAGAATGGAGGAGAATGGGAACAAATGGAGTGCAGTGGACTGGAGAGGAGAGGATTGGAGAGGTGTGGATTTGAATGGAATGGAATGGAATGGATTGGAATGGAATGGATTGGAATGGAATGGAAAGGAATGGATTGGAAAGGAGTGCAGTTTATTGGAATGGAGTAGAAAGGAATGGAGAAGAGAGGAGTGCAGTGGAATGCAATGGAATGGAATGCAATGGAATCGAATGGATTGGAAAGGAATGGAGAGGAGAGGAATACAGTGTAGTGTAACGGATTAGAAATGGAGTGGAGAGGAGTGGAATGGAATGCAATGGAATGGAGTGGAGTGTAATGCAGTGGAGTGGGAGGGGAAGGAATGGAATGGAGTGTATTGGAGTGGAGGGGAATCGAGCGGAGGAGAGTGGATTCGAGTGGAATGGAATGGAATGGAATGGAATAGAATGCAATGGAATCGAATGCAGTTGATTGGAGCGGAGTGGAGTGGTATGGAATGGAATAGAAGGGAATGGAATGGAATGGAATGGAAAAAAGTGCAGAGGAGTGCAGTGGAGTGGAATGGAGAAGAAAGGAAGGGAGTGGAGTGGAGTGGAAAGGAGGAGTGGAATGGAATAGAATGGAATGGAATGGACTGGAATGGGTCCGAATGGGAAGGAAGGGAATGCAATGGAGTGGAGAGGAGTGGAGTGGAGAAGAGTGGATTGGAATGGAATGGAATGGAATGGAATGGAATGGAATGGAATGGAATGCAATGGATTGGAGTGGAGTGGATTGGAGTAGAATGGAATGGAATGGAAAGTAATGGAATGGAATGGAATGGAAAGGAATGAAAAGGAATGCAATGGAATGGAATGGAGTGGTGTGGCATGCAGTGTATTGGTATTGAATGGAACAGAGAGGAGTGTACTGTAGTGGAGTGGAATAGAAGGAATGGAATGGGGTGGAGTGGAGTGGATTGGATGGGAGTAGAGTGGAATCAAGTGGAATGGAATGGAAAGGATTAGAATGGAATGGAATGGAATGCAGTGGATTGGAGCGGAGTTGCATGGAGGATAATGGAATGGAATGTAAAGGAATGGAATGGATTGGAATGAAACGGAGCAGAAAGGAATGGAATGGAATGGAATGGAATGGAATGGAATGGAGTGGAAGGCAGTGTATTGGAATGGAGTAGAAAGGAATGGAGTCTAGTGGAGTGGAGTGGAATGCTGTAGAATGGAATGGAATGCAATGGAAAGGAATGGAATGGAATGGAATGGAATGGAATGGAATGGAATGGAATCGAATGGTTTGGAAAGGAATGGAGAGGAGAGGAAGACAGTGTAGTGGAACAGAGTAGAGAGGAACGGAGCAGAGTGGAGTGGAGTGGAGTGGAGTGGAATGGAATGGAGTGGAGTGTAGTGTAGTGGAGTGGAATGGGAAGGAATGGAATGGAGTAGATTGGAGTGAAGTGGAATCGAGTGGAGAAGAGTGGATGCGAGTGGAATGGAATGGAATGGAATAGAATGCAATGGAATCGAATGCAGTGGAATGGAGTGGAGTGGAATGGAATGGAAAATAAGGGAATGGAAAAGAATGGAATGGAATGGAATAGAATGGAATTTAAAAAGTGCAGTGGAGTGCAGTGGAGTGGAATGGAGAAGAAAGGAAGGGAGTGGAGTGGAGGGGAATGGAGTGGAATGGAATGGAATGGAATTGAATGGAATGGAGTGGACTGGAATGGAGGTGAATGGGAAGGAAAGGAATGCAGTGGAGTGGAGAGGAGTGGAGAGGAGAAGAGTGGATTTGAATTGAATGCAATACAATGGAGTGGAATGGAATGGAAAATATTGGAACGGAATGGAATGGAATGGAATGCAATGGAAAGGAATGGAATGGAATGGAATGGAATGGAATGGAATGGAGTGGAGTGGAGTGGAGTGGAATGGAATGGAGTGGAGTGGAGTGGAGTGGAATGGAATGGAATGGAATGCAATGGAAAGGAATGGAATGGAATGGAATGGAGTGGAGTGGAGTGGAGTGGAGTGGAATGGAATGGAATGGAATGGAATGCAATGGAATGGAATGGAATGGAATGGAATGGAATGGAATGGAATGCAATGGAATGGAATGGAATGGAATGGAATGGAATGGAATGCAATGGAATGGAATGGAATGGAAAATGGGAATGGAATGGAATGGAATGCAATGGAATGGAATGGAATGGAATGCAATGGAATGGAATGGAATGGAATGCAATGGAATGGAATGGAATGCAATGGAATGGAATGGAATGAATGGAATGGAATGGAATGAATGGAATGGAATGGAATGCAATGGAATGGAATGGAATGGAATGGAATGGAATGGAATGGAATGGAATGGAATGGAATGGAATGCAATGGAATGGAATGGAATGGAATGGAATGGAATGCAATGGAATGGAATGGAATGGAATGGAATGGAATGGAATGGAATGGAATGGAATGCAATGGAATGGAATGGAATGCAATGGAATGGAATGGAATGGAATGGAATGGAATGGAATGGAATGGAATGGAATGGAATGCAATGGAATGGAATGGAATGGAATACAGTGCAGTGGAGTGGAATGGTGAAGAAAGAAGTGACTGGAGTGGAGTCGAATGGAGTGGAATGGAATGGAAAGGAATGGAAGGGAAATTAATGGAGTGGACAGGAATGGAGGCGAATGGGAAGGCACGGAATGCAGTGGAGTGGAGAGGAGTGGAGTGGATAAGAGTGGATTTGAATAGAATGCAATGGAATGCAAAGGAATGGAATCTAATGGAATGGAATGCAGTTAATTGGAGTGGAAAGGATTGGAGAAGAATGGAATGGAATGGAAAGTAATGGAATGGAATGGAATACAATGCAATGCATTGAGAAGGAATGGAATGGAATGCAGTGTAGTGGAGTGCAGTGTATTGGAATTGAATGGAGCAGAGAGTAGTGTAGAGGAGTGGAGAGGAATGTGAAGGAATGGAATGGAGAGGAGTGGAATGGATTGGAATGGAGGGGAGTAGAGTGGATTCGAATGTAGAGTGGATTCCATTCGAAGGAATGGAATGGAATGTAATAGAATAAAATGGAATGGAATGCAGTGGATTGGAGTGGAGTGCGTGGAGGGAAATGGAATGGAATGGAAAGGAGTGGAGTGGAGTGCAGTGTATTGGAATGCAGTAGAAAGGAATGGAGTGGAGAGGAGTGTGGTGGATTGGAATGAAATGGAATTGAATGCAATGGAATGGAATGGAAAAAAGTGCAATGGAGTGCAGTGTAGTGGAATGGAGAAGAAAGGAAGGGAATGGAGTGGAGCTGAATGGAGTGGAATGGAATGGAATGGAGTGGACTGCAATGGATGCGAATGGGAAGGAATGGAATGCAGTGGAGTGGAGATGAGTGGAGTGGAGAAGAGTGGATTTGAATTGAATGGAAAGCAATGGAATGGAATGGAAAGGAATGGAATTGAATGGAGTGGAGTGGAGTGCAGTGGAGTGGAATGGGAAGGAATGGAATGGAGTGGATTGGAGTGGAGTGGAATCAAGTGGAGTAGAGTGGATTCGAGTGGAATGGAATGGAATGGAATAGAAGGCAATGGAATCCAATGCAGTGGATTGGAGTGGAGTGGAGGGGAGGGGAGTGGAATGGAATGGAATGGAATGGCATGGAATGGAATGGAATGGAATGGAATGGAATGGAATGGATTGGAGTGGAGAGCAGTGGAGTGGAATGGGAAGGAATGGAAAGGAGTGGAGTGGAGTAGAGTGGATTCAAGTGGAAAGGTATGGAATGGAATAGAATGGAAAGGAAAGGAATAGAGTGGATTGGAGTGGAGTGAAGTGGAGGGCAAAAGGAATGGAATGGAAGGGAATGGAATTGAATGGAATGCAATGGTATGGAATGGAAAGGAATGCACTGGAATGTAATGGAGTGGAGAAGAGTGCAGTGTAGTGGAATGGAGTAGAACGACTGGACTGGAGCGGAGTGGACTGGAATGGAATTTAATGCAATGGAATGGAATGGAGTGGAGTGGAGTGGAGTGGAATGGGAAAAAAATGGAATGGAGTGAGAGTGGATTGGATTGGAGAGTAGTGGAATAGAATGGAATGGAAGGGAATGGAGTGGAACGGAATGGAACGGAATGGAATGGAGTGGAATGGAATGGAATGGAATGGAATGGAATGGAATGGAATGGAACGCAATGCAATAGAATGGAATGGAATGGAATGAAATGGAACAGAAAGGAATGAAAGGGATGGGCAGGCAATGGGAGGGAATGGAATAGAATGGAATGGTATGGAATGGAATGGAATGGAATGGAATGGAAAAAAGTGCAGTGGAGTGGAATGGAAAGGAAAGGAAGGGAGTGGAGTGGAGTGGAAAGGAGTGGAATGGAATGGAACGGTGTGGAATAGAGTGGAATGGAATGGAGGCGAATGGGAAGGAATAGAATGCAGTGGAGTGGAGAGGAATGGAGTGTAGAAGAGTGGATTTGAATTGAATGGCATGGAATGCAATGGAATGGAATGGTATGGGGTGTAGTGGAGGGCAGTGTAGTGGAATAGATTAGAAAGGAATGGAATCGAGTGGAGTGGAGTGTAATGGAATGGAACGGAATGGAATGGATTGGAGTGGAGTGGGGAGGAATGGGAAGGATTGGAATGGAGTGGAGTGGATTGGAGTGAAGTGGAGTAGAATGGATTCGAGTGGAATCAATGGAATGGAGTGCAATGGAATGGAACAGAATGCAGTGGATTGGAGTCGAGTGGAGTGGAGTGGAATGGAACAGAATGGGCGGAAATGGAATGCAATGGAACGCAATGGAATGGAATGGAATGGAATAGAATGAAGTGGATTGTAGTGCAGTGTAGTGGACTTGAGTAGAAGGGAATGGAGTGGAGTGGAGTGGAGTGGAACGGAATGGAGTGGAGTGGAATGGAAGGGAATAGAATGGAATGGAGTGGAGTTGAGTGGAGTGGAATTGGAAGGAATGGAAAGTAGTGGAGTGGAGTGGCGTGGAGAAGAGTGCTTTTGAGTGGAAAGGAATGGAATGGAACGGAATGAATGCTGTGGATTACAGTGGAGTGGAGTGGAATGGAATGGAACAGAAAAGACTGGAATGAAATGGAATGGAGTGGATTGGAGGGAAGTGCAGTATAATGGATTAGAAAGGAACAGAGAGGAGTGGAGTGGAATGGACTAGATTGGAATGGAATGGAATGGAGTGGAGTGGTATGGGAAGGAATGGAATGGAGTGTAGTGGAGTGAAGTTGAGTGGAGTTTGGTGAATTCAATTGGAAAAGAATGGAATGGAATGGAATGCAGTGGAATGCAGTGGAGTGGAGTGGAGAGGAATGCAATGGAATGGAATGGAATGGAATGGAATGGAATGGAATGGAATGGAATGGAATGGAATGGAATGGAATGGAATGAAGGAGTGGAGGGAAGTGCAGTGAAGGAAGGAAAGGAGTGGAGAGAAGAAGGGTGGAATGGAACGCAATGGAACGGAAAGTAGTAGAGTAGTGGAGAGGAATGTGTAGGAATGGAACTGAGTGGAGTAGAGTGGAGTGGAGTGGAGTAGAGAGGACTCAAGTGGAATGGAATGGATTGGATTGGTGTGGAATGGAATTTAATGGACTGGAATGGAATGGATTGGAAAGCAATATATTGGAGTTTACTGGTGTGGAATGGGAAGGAATTGATTGGAATGGAATGGAATGGAATGGAATGCAATGGAACGGAATAGCATGGAATGGATTGGAAGGGTGTGGAATGCAGTGCAGTGCAGTGGAATGGAGTAGAAAGGAATGGAGTGGCATGGAGAGGAGTGGAGTGGAATGGAGTGGAACGGAATGGAATGGAGTGGAGTGGAGTGGAGGAGAGTGGATTCAATTGGAATGGAATGAAAAAGAAGGTAATAGAATGGAATGGAATGCAATGGAATGGAATGGCATGGCATGGAGAGGAGTGGAGTGCAGTGTAGTGCAATAGAGAAGAAAGGAATGGAATGGTGTGGATTGGAGTGAGTAGACTGGAGTGGAATGTAGTGGAGTGGAATAGAGTGGAGAGGAGGGTAGTGGAGTGGAATGGAATGGAGTGGAGTGGAATGGAATGAAATGGAACAGAATGGAATGCATTTGATTGGAGTGGAATGGAAAGAAAAGGAATGGAATCGAATGGATTGGTATGGAGTTGAGTGGAACGCAGTGTAGTGGAATGGAGAAGAAAGGAATTTAGGGGAATGGAGTTGATTGGAGTGGAGTGGAGGGGAGCGGAATGGAATCGAGTGAAATGGAATGGAGTGGAGAGAAGTGGAATGGTGTAGAGTGTAATGGAGTGGAGAGGAGTGGAGTGGAGCGGAATGGAATGGAATGAAACCGGAGGGAATGGAATGGAATGGTGAAATGAAATGTGAGCTGTGATTCTGCCACTGCAATATAGCCAAGATGAAACAGTGAGATCATATCGACAGAAAGCAATGGAATGGAATGGAGTGCAAAGGAATGGAATGTACTGCAATGGAGTGGACTGTACTGGAGAGCAGTGGAGTGGATTGGAGTGTAATGGAGTTGAGAGGAATGGAGAGGATAGTAATGCGATAGAATGTAATTGAGTCGAGTGGATTAGAGTGGAGTGTAGCGGAGTGAAGTGGAATGGAATGGAATGGACTGGAATTCAACGGAGTGGAAAAGAAAGCAATGGTATAGAAAGGAATACAATGGATTGGAAAGGGAAGGAGCAGAATGGAATGGAGTGGAGTGGAGTGGAGTCGAGTGATGTTGAGTGGAATGTAGTGGAATGGAATGGGTTGGATAGTAATGGAGTGGAATGTAGTGGAAGGGAGTGGAGTGGAGTGAAGTCAAGTGGAGTTGACTGGAATGGAGTGGAATGGAATGTGATGGAATGGAATCAGTTGATTGGAGTTGAGTGGAGTGGAATGGAATTGAATGTAATGGAATGGAGTGGAGTGGAGTGAAATGGAGTAGAGTAGATTCGATTGGAATGTAATGAAATGGAACGAAATGGAATGCAATGGGAAGGAATGGAATGGCATGGAGTGGATTGGAGGGCGGTGTAGTGGAATGGAAAAGAAAGGAATGGAGGGGAGTGGAGTGGAGTGAGTAGACTAGAGTGGAAAGGAGTGGAGAAGAATGGAGCACAGTGGAGGGGAGTGGAGTGGAGTGGAATTAAGTGGAGTGGAATGGAATGGAATGGAATGGAAGGGAATGAATGGAATGGAATCCAATGGAAGGGAATGTAACGGAATGGAATGAACTGGAGTGGAGTGCAGTGTAGTGGAATGGAGTAGAAAGGAGTGAAGTGGAGTGGAGTGGGTTGCAATGGAAGGGAGTGGAGTGGAGTGGTGTTGAATGTGAAGGAAAAAAATGGAGTGGAGACGATTGGAGTTCAGTGGAGTGGAGTGGATTCGAGTGGAATGGAGTGGAATGAACAGGAATGGAAAGTAGTGGAATGGGGTGGTGTGGAGTGGATTGAAATGGAATGAATGGAATGGAATGGAATGCAATAGAACGTAATGGAATGGAATGAAAAGGAATGGAGTGGAGTGTAGTGAATTGTAGTGGAATGGAGTAGTAAGGAAAGGTGTGGAGTAGCGTGGACTGGAGTGGAATGGAGTGGAATAAAACGGAATGGAATGAAAGGAAAGAATGGAATGGAGAGGAGTGGAATGGAAAGAAATGGACTGGAGTGCAGTGGAGTGGATTAGAGTGGATTCGAGTGGAATGGAATGGATTGGAATGGGATGGAATGAAATGGAATGCTGTGGATTGGAGTGGAGTTTAGTGGAGTGGAATAGAATGCAAGGGAAGGGAATAGAACGGAATGGAGTGTTATGGACCGGAACGGAATAGAGTGAAATTGAGTGCAGTGGAGTACAGTGAAGTGGAATGCAGTAGAAAGGAATGCAGTGGCGTGGAAATGAGTGAAGAGGAATGTAATGGAATGGAAAGGAGTGGAGTGAAGTGAAGTGCAATGGGAAGGAATGTAATGTAGTGGAGTGGAGTGGATTGGAAAGGGAAGGAATGGAATGCTGTGGAGTGGAGTGGAGTGGAGTAGAATGGATTCGAGTGGAATGGAATGGAATGGAATGGACAGCAGTTAATGGGAGTGGAGTGGATTGGAGTGGAATGGAATGGAATAGAAGGGAATGGAATGGAATGGAATACAATGTAATGGAATGGAGTAGAATGGAATGGATTGGAAAGGAATGGAATGGAGTGGAGTGGAGTACAGTGTAGTGGAATGGAGTAAAAAGGAAAGGAGTGAAGTGGAGTGGATTGGAATGGAGTGAAATGGAACGGATGTTAATCGAATGGAGTGGTGTGGAGTGTAGGGGAATGGGAAGGAATGGAATGGAGTGGAGTGGAGTCCAGTGGAGTGCATTGGAGTGGAATAGAGTGGATTCAAGATGAATGGAATGGAATGGAATCATTTGATTGGAGTGGAGTGGAGTGGAATGGAATTGAATGGAAGGAAAAGGAATGGAATTGAATGCAATGGAATGGAAAGGAATGCAATGGAATGAAAAAGAAATGGAATGGAATGGAATGGAATGATGTGGAGTGGAGTGGAATGTATTGGAATGCAGTAGAAAGGAATGGAGTGGAGTGGATTGCAGTGGTATAGAATGGAATGGAATGGAGTGGAGTGGAGTAGAATGGCAGGAATGGAAAGGAATGAAGTGGAGTGGAGGGGAACGGAGTGGAAAAGAATGGGTTAGAATGAAAAGGAGTGGATTGGAGTGGAGAGGAGATGAGTGGAATGAAATGGAATGGAAGGGAATTGAATGGAAAGCAATGCAATGGAATGGAATAGAATAGAATAAAATGGAAAGGTGTGGAGTGGAGTGCAGTGTAGTGGAATGGATTAGAAATTAATGGAGTGGTGTGGAGTGGAGTGGAGAGGAATGGAATGGAATTGAACGTAGTGCAAATGAGTGGAACAGAATCAGACGGAATAGAATGGAGTGCAGTGGAGTGGAGTGGAGGGCAGTAGAGTGGATTCAAGTGGAATGGAATGGAATGGAATAGAATGGAATGGAATGGAATGCAGTGTATTGGAGTGAAGTGGAGTGAAGTGGAATGGAATGGAATGGAACAGAATGGAATGAATTGGAATGGCATGGACTGGAGTGCAGTGCAGTGCATTGGAATGGAGTGGAAAGGAATGGAGTGCAGTGGAGAGTAGTGGAGTGGAGTGGAATGGAATGGAATGGAATGGAATGGAATGGGAGGGTACGGAATGGAATGGAATGGTGAACAGTAATGTGAGCTGTGATTCTGCCACTGCAATATAGCCAGAGTGACAGTGTGATATCATGTCAACAAAAATCAATGGAATGGAATGGAGTGGAATGGAATGGACTGCAATTTAGTGGACTGGAGTGGAGAGGAGTGGAGTGGATTGGAGTGTAGTGGAGTTGAGTGGAATGAAGAGGAAAGGAATGGGATGGAATGGAATTGAGTGGAGTGTAATAGAGTGGAGTGGAGTGGAGTGGGGTGGAGTGGAGTGGAATGGAATGGAATGGAATACAATGGAGCAGAAATGATTCCAATGGTATACAATGGAATGAGGTGGAATGGAAAGGGATGGAGTGGAAGGGAATGGGGTGAACTGCAGTGGAATCAAGTAATGTTGATTGGAATGTAGTGGAATGGAATGGGTTGGAATGGAATGGGGAGGAATGGAGAGGAAGGGAGTGGAGTTGAGTGAAGTAGATTGGAGTTGAGTGGAATGGAGTGGAATGGAATGGGATGCAAAGGAATGGAGTAGAATGGAGGGGAAGGGAGTGGAGCAGAGACAAAAGGAATTGGATGTAATGAAATTGAGTGGAGTGAAGTGGAGTGGAGTGCAGTGGAGTGGAATGGAATGAAGTTGAGTGGAGTTGAGTCTAAGGGAGTGGAATGGAATAGGATGGAATGGAATGGAGTGTGATGGAGTGGGTAAGAGTGGAGTGGAGTGGAATGCAGTGGAATGGAATAGAGTATAATGGAATGCATTATAATGGAAGGCAATTAAATGGAATGGTGACATGAAATATGAGCTGAGATTGAGCCATGGCACTTCAACCTGGATGACAGAGTGAGATCCTCTCGAAAGCAAGATATGGAAAAGAACAGAGTGGAAGTATACGGAATGGAATGGAATGGAGTGCAGTGGGATGGAGTCAAGTGGAGTGGAGTGGAGTGGGGTGGATTGAAGTAGAATGCAACGAAATGGAATGGAACTGTGAAATGAAATATGAGCTGAGATAGTGCCACTGCACTCAAGGACGAAAGACACAGTATGTGCCTGTTGAAAGAAAGAAATGGAACGGAATGGAGAGGAAAGGAATGGAATGGAATGGAATGGAATGGAATGGAATGGAATGGAATGGAATGCAATGGAATGGAATGGAATGGAATGCAATGGAATGGAATGGAATGCAATGGAAAGGAATGCAATGGAATGGAAAGCAATGGAATGGAATGGAAAGGAACGGAAAGGAATGGAATGGAATGGAATGCAATGGAGTGGTGTAGGGTGGAATGGAGTGGAAAAGAATGCGATGGAATCGAATGGAGTGGAGTAGAGTGGAGTGCAGTGGAGTGGAATGGAGTGGAATAGAATGGAATGGAATGGAATGGAGTGGAGTGGAGTGGAGCGGAGTGGAGTGGAGTGGAGTGGAGATGAGTGGAATGGATTGAATTGGAATGGAATGGAGGGGAGTGGAGTGCTGTGGAGTGGAGTGGATTGGAATGGAATATAAGGAATGCAATGCAATGAAATGGAATGCAATGGAACGGAATGGAATGGAATTGAATGGAATGGAATGGAGTGGAGTGGAAAGCTGTTTAGTGGAATGGAGTAGAAAGGAATAGAGTGGAGTGGAGTGAGTGGAATGGAATAGAATAGAATGGATAGTAGTGGATTAGAGTGGAGTGGAATGGGAAGGACTGGAATGGAGGGGAATTTAGTGGAGTGGAATGGAGGTGAATAAAATGGGGTGGAATGGAATGGAATGCAAGGGAATGCGATGGAATGGAATGCTATGGAATGAAGTGGATTGGAGTGGGGTGGAGGGGAATGGAATGGAATGGAAGGGAATGGAATGGAAAGGATTGAACAGTAATGGAATGGAGTGGAGTGGAATGGAATGGAATGCAATGGAAGTGTAATGCGGTGTAAAAGAATGTAATGGAATAGAGAGGAATGCAGTGTAGTGGAATGGAGTAGAAAGGAATGAAGTGGAGAGGAGTGGAGTGGAGAAGAGTGGAAAGGAAGGGAATGGAATGGAATGGAATGGAATTGAATGGAATGAAATGCAGAGGACTGGAGTGGAGAGGAGTGGAATGTAATGGAATGGAACGCAAGCAAATGGAATGGAATGGAAGAGAATGGAATGGAATGGAATGGAATGGAATGGAATGGAATGGAATGGAATGGAGTGGAATGGATTGGAATAGAATGTAATAGAATGGAATGGAAGAGAATGGAATGGAAAGTAACGCAGTGTTTTGGAATGGAGTAGAAAGGAATGGAGTGGAGAGCAGTGGAGTATAGCAGAATGGAATGGAATAAAAAGGAAAGGAAGTGAATGGAGTGGAGTGTAGTGGATTGGCAAGGAATGGAATGCAGTGGAGTGGAGTGGAATGTTAAGGAATGGAATGGAGTGGACTGAAGTGGAGTGTAATGGAGTGGAATAGAATAGTATGTAATGGAACAGAGTGGAGTGGAGTGGAGAGGTGAGGAGTGGAATGGAATGAAATGGAATGGAATGGAATGGAGTGGAGTGCAGTGAGGTGGAATGGATTAGAAAGAAATGGAGTGGAGAGGAGTGGAGTTGAGTGGATTGGAATGGATTGGAAAGGAATGGAATAGAGTGGAGTTGAATTGGAAGGAACAGCATGGAGTAGAGTGGAGTTGAGTGGAGTAGAATAGAGTGGATTCGAGTAGAATGGAATAGAATGGAATGGAATGGAATGGAATGGAAAGCAGTGGATTGGATTGGAGTGGAGTGGAGTGGAATAGAATGGAATGAAAGAGAATGGAAAGGATTCGAATGCAATGGAATGGAATGGAAAAGAATGGAGTGGAATGGAGTGGAGTGGAGTGCAGTGTAGTGGAATGGAGTAGAAAGGAATGGAATGGAGTAGGTGGAGTGCAATGGAACGGAATTGATTCTACTGGAGTGGAATGCGAAGGAATAGAACGGAGTGGAGTGGATTTTAGAGGAATGGAATAGAGTGGATTTGAGTGGAATGGAATGGAATAGAGTGGAATGGAATGGAATGGAATGTGTTGGAATGTAATGCAGTGGATGGGAGTCGAGTGGACTGGAGTGGAATGGAATGGAACGGACTGGAATGGCATGCAATGCAATGGAATGGATTTGAATGGAATGGAGTGGAGTGCAGTGCAATATAGTGGAATTTAGTAGAAAAGAATTGAGTGGAGTGGAGTGGAGTTGAGTGGAACGGATAAAATGGTATGGAATGGAGTGGATTGGAGTGGAGTGGAGTGGAATGGAAAGGAATGGAATGGAGTGGAGTGGAGTGGACTGCAGTAGAGTGGATTCGAGTGAAAGGAAATTTAATGGAATGTAGTGGAATCAATGCTGTGGATTGCAGTGGAGTGGAGTGGAGTGGAATGGAATGGAATGGAATGCAATGAATGGAATGGAATGGAATGGAGTGGAGTGGAGCGCAGTGTAGTAGAATGGAATAGAAATGAGTTTAGTGGAGTGGAGCAGAATTGAATGGATTGGAATGGAATGGAGTGGAGTGGAACGGAGTGGAATGCGAAGGAATGGAATGAAGTGTAGTGGAGTGAAGTTGATCGGAGTTGAGTGGATTTGAGTGTAGAAGAATGGAATGGAATGAAATGGAAAGGAAGGGAATGCAGTGGATTGGATTGGAGTGGAGAGGAATGCAACAGAATGGAAAGGAATGCAATGGAACAGAATGGAATGCAATGGAACAGAATGGAATGCAATGGAATGGAATGGATTGGAGTGGAATGCCGGGCAGAGGAATGGAGTGCAAAGAAATGGAGTGGAGTGGAGTGGAGTGGAAGGGAATGGAGTGGATAGGAGTTGATTGGAATGGGAAGGAATGGAATGGATTGGAGTGAAGTGGAATGGAGGTGAGTAGAGGGGATTCGCGTGGAATGGAATGGAATGGAATGGAGTGGTGTGGAGTGGATTGTAGTGGAATAGAGTGGAATGGAAGGGAATTGAATGGAATGTAATGCAACTGAATGGAATAGAATGGAGTGGAATGAAGTTCAGTGAAGTAGAGTGGATTCGAGTGGAATGGAATGGAATGGAATGGAACAGAATGGAATGGAATGAAATGGAGTGGAATGGAATGCAGTGGAACGGAATGGAATGGAATGCAATGGAACAGAATGGAAGCGAATGGAACAGAATGGAATTCAATGGAACGGAATGGAATGGAATGGAATGGGACGGAATGGAGTGGCAGGGTGGTGGAATAGAATAGAAAGGAATGAGTGGAATAAGATGGAGTAGAGTGGATTACGGTGGAGTGGAGTGGAAGGGAATGGAGTGGAATCCAATGGAGTGGAGTGGAATGGTGTGGTGTGGAGTGGATTGGATTGGAGTGGAGTGGAGTGGAATGGAATTGGAAGGAATGGAACGCAGTGGAGTGGAGTGGAGTAGAGTGGATTCGAGTGGAAAGGAATGGAATGGAATGGAACAGAACAGAACAGAGTGGAAGGCAGTGGATTGTAGTGCAGTGGAGGAGGGGGGATTGTAATGGAATCGAAAGCAATGGAATTGAATGGAATGCAAAGGAATGGAACAGAATGGAATGGGTTTGAATGGAATGGAATGGAATGGAATGGAATGCAGAGGATTGGGGCTGTGTGGAGTAGAGTGGAGTGTAATTCAGTGGAATGGAGTGGAATAGAATGGAATGGAATGGAATGGAGTAGACTGTAGTGCAGTGTAGTTGAATGGCGTAGAGTGGAGTGTTGTGGAATGGAGTAGAATGGAATGGAAGAGAATGAAATGCTGAAAAGAAATGTTAGCTGAGATTGTGCCACTGAGCTCCAGCATGTGTGATAGAGTGAGATACTAAGAAAAGAAAGGAATGCAATGGAAAGGTGTGGAATACAATGGAATGGAATGGAATGGAAGGGAATGGAATGGAATGGAATGCAGTGGATTGGAGTGTGGTGGAGTGGAGTGGAATGGAATGGAATGGAAGGGAAAGGAATTGAGTTCAATGCAATGGAACGGAATAGAATGGAATGGAGTGGAGTGGAGTGAAGTGCAGTGGAATGGAATAGAAATGAATGGGGTGGAGTGGAGTGGAGTGGAATGGAATGGAAAGGAATGGAATGGAAAGAATGGAATGGAGTGGAGTGTGATGGAGTGGAATGGAAAGGTATGGAATGGAGTGGAGTAGAGTAGAGTGGATTCTTGTGGAATGGAATGGAATGCAGTGGAGTGGAGTGAAGTGTAGTGGAATGGAGTAGAAACGAATGGAGTGGAGTGGAGTGGAATAGAGTGAATTCGTGTGGAATGGAATGGAATGCAGTGGAGCATAGTGGAGTGTGGTGGAAAGGAGTAGAAAGGAATGGATTGGAGTGGAGCGGTTTGGAGAGGAATGGAGTGGAATGGAATGCGATGGAATGAAATGGAATGGAAATGAGTGGAGTGGAGTGCAATGGCGAGTAATGGAATGCATTGGAGGGGAGTCGAGTGGAGAGGAATGGAGTATTGATTCGAGTGGAGTGGACTGGAATGGAATAGAATGCAGTGGGTTGGAGTATAGTGGAGTGGAATTGGAAGGATTGGAATGGAGTGGAGTGGATTGGAGTGGAGTGGAGTAGAGTGGATTCGAGTGGAATCAGTGGAATGGAGTGGAATGGAATGGAATGGAATGGAATCTAATGCAGTGGTTTGGAGTCAAGCAGAGTGGAGTGGAATGGAATGGAATGGAGTGGACGGGAATGGAATGCAATTGAACACAATGGAACGGATTGGAATGGAATGGAATGAATGGACAGCAGTGCAGTGTAGTGGAATGGAGTAGAAAGGAATGGAGTGGTGTGGAGTGGAGTGCAGTGGAATGGAAGGGAATGGAGTGGAATGGAAGGCAATAGAATGGAATGGAGTGGAGTTGAGTGGAGTGGAATGGAAAGGAATGCAATGGAATGGAGTGGAGAAGAGAGGATTCAAGTGGAATGGAATGGAGTGGAGTAGAGTGGAGTGGAATGGAAAGGAATGCAATGGAATGGAGTGGAGAAGAGAGGATTCAAGTGGAATGGAATGGAATGGAATGAATGCTGTGGATTTCAGTGGAGTGGAGTGCAGAACAGTGTAGTGGAATGGAGCACAAAGGAATGGAGAGGAGCGGAATGGACTGGATTGGAATAGAATGGAGTGGAGTTGAGTGGAGTGGAAAGGGAAGGAATGGAATGGAGTGGTGTGGAGCGAAGTTGAGTGGAGTTGAATGAATTTGATTGTAAAAGAATGGAATGGAATAGAATGCAGTGGAATGCAGTGGAGTGGAGAGGAATGGAATGGAATGGAAGGGAATGGAATGGAAAGGATTGGAGTGGAGTGCAGAGAAGTGGAATGGAGAAGGAAGGAATGGAATGGAGAGAAGTGGGGTGGAATGGAATGGAATGGAGGGGAGTGGAGAGGAAAGGGAAAGAATACAATTGAGTGGAGTAGAATTGATGGGAGTGGTGTAGAGTTGACTCGAGTGGAATGGAACGGAATGGATCGGTGCAGAATGGAATGGAATGGACTGGAATGCAATGGAATGGAAAGCAAAGGATTGGATATTAGTTGAATGGAATGGAATGGAATGTATTGGAATGGAATGGAATGCAATGGAATGGAATAGAATGGAATTGAATGCAATGGAATGGAATAGAATGGAATGGAATGGAATGCAGGGCCGTGTAGTGGAAAGGAGAAGAAAGGAAAGGAGTGGAGTGGAGTGGAATGCAGTGGAATGGAAAGGGATGTAATGAAATCGAATGGAGTGGAGTGGAGTAGAGTGGATTGGATTGGATTGGAATGGAATGAAATGGAAGGAAATGGAATGGAATGGAATGCAATGGAACCGAATGGAATGGCATGGAGTGGAGTGGAGTGCAGTGTAGTGGAATGGAGAAGAAAGGAATATATGGAGTGGAGTGAGTTCACAGGAGTGGAATGGAGTGGAGTGGAGTGGAGGGGAGTAGAGTGGAGTGAAAGGAATGGAAGGGAATGGAACAGAATGGAATGCACTTGATTGGAGTGGAGTGGATTGGAATGGAATGGAATTGAATGGAAAAAAATGGAAGTGAATGGAATGGAATGGAATGAAGTGGAGTGGATTGCAGTGTAGTGCAATGGAGTTGAAAGGAATGGAATGAAGTGGAGTGGATTGCAGTGTAGTGCCATGGATTGGAGTGGAAAGGAGTGAAGTGGAATCGAATGGCATTGAAAGGAGTGGAGTGGAGTGGAATGAGAAATGAAAGGAATGGCGTGGAGTGGAGAGGATTGGATTGGGAAGGAATGGAATGGAGTGGAGTGGAGTAGAGTGGATTCCAGTTGAATTGAATGGAATGGAATGGCCTGCAGGGAATGGGAGTGAAGCGGAGTGGAGTGGAATGAGATGGAATAGAAGGGAATGGAATGGAATACAGTGTAACGGAATGGAAAGGAATGGAATGGAATGGAACTCTTTGGAATGGAATGGAATGGAGTGGAATGGAGTGCAGTGTAGTGGAATGGAGTAGAAAGGAATGGTGTGGAGTAGAGTGGAGTGGAGTGGAATGGAGTGGAATGGAATGAATGAAATAGAATGCAATGAAATTCAGTGGAGTGAAGTGGGAAAGAATGGAATGGAGGGGAGTGGATGGGATTAGAGTGGATTCGAGTGGATTGGAATGGACTGGAAAGGGACGGAATGAAATGGAATGCTGTGGATTGGAATGGAGTATAGGGGAGTGGATTGGAATGCAATGGAAGAGAATGGAACGGAATGGAATGCTATGTACCGGAACAGAATGGAGTGGAATGGACTGCAGTGGAGTGCAGTGAATTGGAATGGAGTAGAAAGGAATGCAGTGGAGTGGAAAGGACTGAAGGGGAATGGAATGGCAAGGAAAGGAGTGGAGTGGAGTGGAATGGGAAAGGAAAGGATGGCATGGAGTGGTGGAGTGGAGTGGAGTGGAATGGATTGGGAAGGAATGGAATGGAGTGGAGTGGAGTAGAGTGGATTCGAGTGGAATGGAATGGAATGGACTGCAGGGAATGGGAGTGGAATGGATTGGAGTGGAATGGGACGGATTAGAAGGAAATGGAATGGAAAGGAATACAATGTAATGTAATGGAATGGAATAGAATGGAAAGCTTTGGAATGGAATGGAATGGAGTGGAGTGGAGTGCACTGTAGTGGAATGGAGTATAAAGGAAAGGAGTGGAGTGGAATGGAATGGAGTGGAAGGGAATGGATTTGAATGGAATGGAGTGCAGTGGAGTGTAGAGAAATGGGAAGGAATGGAATAGAGTGGAGTGGAGTGGAATGGACTGCAGTGCGGTGGAGTGGAATAGAGTGGATTCGAGAGGAATGGAATGGAATGGAGTGGAATGGAATCAGTGGATTGGAGTGGAATGCAGTGGAATGGAATTGAATGGAAGGAAATGGAATAGAATGGAATGGAATGGAATGGAATGGAATGAAATGGTGTGGAGTGGAGTGCAATGTAGTGGAATGGAATAGAAGGGAATGGAGTAGAGTACATTGCAGTGGAATGGAATGGAATGGAGTGGAGTGGAGTGGAGTAGAATGGGAGAAATGGAGCGGACTGCAGTGGAGTGGAATGGAATGGAGTAGAATAGAATGGGATGGAATCAAAAGGAGTGGAGTGGAGTGGAGTGGAGATGAGTAGAATGGATTGGAATGGAATGAAACGGAATGCAATGCAGTGGAATGGATTGGAGTGGGGTGGAGTGGAATGGAATGCATTGGAAGGGAATGGAATGCAATGCAATGAAATAGAATAGAATGGAATGGTGTGGAGTGGAGTGCAGTGGAGTGGCATGGAGTAGAAAGGAATGGAGTGGAGTGGATTGGAGTGGAGTGGAATGGAATGGAATGGAAAGAATGGAATGGAGTGGAGAGGAGTGGAATGGAACCAGAAGGAATGGAATGAAGTGCAGTGGAGTGGAGTGGGGGGCAGTAGAGTGGATTCGAGTGGAACAGAATGGAATGGAATAGAATGGAATGGAGTAGAATGGAATTCAGTGGATTGGAGTGGAGTGGAGTGAAATGGAATGGAATACAATGAAATGCAATGGAATGGAATGGAACAGAATTTAATGCAATGGAATGGAATGAATTGGAGTGGACTGAACAGCAGTGGAATGGTGTGGAAAAGAATGGAGTGGAGTGGAGTGGAGAGGAGTGGAGTGGAGTGGAATGGAATGGAAGGGGAAGGAAAGGAATGGAACGGTGAAATGAAATGTGAGCTGTGATTCTGCCACTGCAATATAGCCAGGGTGACAGAAAGATATCGTGTCAATAAAAATCAATGGAATGGAATGGAGTGGAATGAAATGGAATGGAATACAATGGAGTGGACTGGATTGGAGAGGAATGGAGTGGATTGGAGTGTAGTGGAGTTGAGTGGAATGGAGAGGAAAGGAATGGGATGGAATGCAATTGAGTGTAGTGGAGTGGAGTGGAGTGGAGTGGAGTGGAGTGGAGTGAGGTAGAGAGGAGTGGAATGGAATGGAATGGAACACAACGGAGTGGAAATGAATGCAATGGTATAGAATGGAATGTGGTGGAATGGAAAGGGATGGAGTGGAATGGAATGGAGTGAAGTGGAGTAGAGTCGAGTGAAGTTGATTGGAATGGAGTGGAAAGGAACGGGTTGGAAAGTAATGCAGTGGAATGCAGTGGAAGGGAGTGGGGTGGAGAGAAGTGGAGGTGGGTGGAGAGAAGTAGAGTGGAGGTGAGTGGAAAGGAGTGGAAAGGAATGGGATGCAATGGAATGGAGTAGAATGGAATGGAGGGGAGTGGAGCAGAGATGAAAGGAATTGGATGGAATGGAATTGAGTGGGGTGAAGTGGATTGTAGAGTAGTGGAGAGGAGAGGAAAGAAGTTGAGTGGAGTTGAGTCTAAGGGAGTGGAATAGAGTGGGATGGAATGGAATGGAGTGGAATGGAGTGGAGAGGAGTGGAGTGGAGTGGAATGCAGTGGAATGGAATAGATGATAATGGAATGTATTTTAATGGAATGCAATTGAATGGAATGGTGAAATGAAATATGAGCTGAGATTGAGCCACTGCATTACAGCCTGGATGACAGAGTGAGATCCTGTCGAAAGCAAGAAATGGAAACGAATGGATTGGAAGTGTATGGAATGGAATGGAATGGAATGGAATGGAATGGAATGGAATGGAATGGAATGGAATGGAATGGAGTGGAGTAGGATGGAGTGGAGTGGAGTGGTGTGGAGTGAAGTGGATTGAAGTAGAATGAAATGAAATGAATTGGAACTGTGAAATGAAATGTGAGCTAAGGTTGTGCCACTGCACTCAAGCCTGAAAGAGAGTACGCACCTGCTGAGAGAAAAGAGTGGAATGGAAAGGACTGGAATGGAATGGAATGGTATGGAATGGAATGGAATGGAATGGTATGGAATGGAATGAAATGGAATGGAATGGAATGGTATGGAATGGAATGAAATGGAATGGAATGGAATGGAATGCAATGGAATGGAAGGGAATGGAATGGAATGTAGTTAATTAGAGTGGAGTGGTGTGGGGTGGAATGGAATGGAATGGGATGGAATGGAATGGGATGGAATCCAATGGAGTGGAGTAGAATGGAGTGCAGTGGAGTGCAATGGAGTGGCATAGAATGAGACGGAATGGAATGGAGTGGATTGGAGTGGAAAGGAGTGCGAAGGAACGAATTGGAATGGAATGGAGTGGAGTGGAGTAGAGTGGAATGGAATTTAAAGGAAAGGAATGAAATGGATAGGAATGCAATGGAACGGAATGGAATGGAATGGAACGGAACAGAATGGAATGGAATGGAATGGAATGGAATGGAAAGGAGTGGAATGGAATGCCGTGTAGTGGAATGGAGTACTAAAGGAACAGAGTGGAGTGAGTGGAATGGAATGGAATGTATTAGAGTGGAGGGGAAAGGAAATGATTGCAATTTAGGGACTGGAGTGGAGTGGAAAGGAGTTGAATAGAATGGGGTGGAATGTAATGCCATGGAACGGAATGGAATGGAATGGAATGGAATGGAATGGAATGGAATGGAATGGAATGGAATGGAATGCAATGCAGTGGATTGGAGTGGAGTGGAAGAGAGTGGAGAGGAGGAGAATGGAATGGAGAGGAAGGGAAGGGAATGGAATGGAATGCAAGGGAGTGGAGTGGGATGGAGTGGAATGGAATGGAATGTCATGGATTGTAATGGAATGAAGAAAAATGCAGTGTAGTGGAATGGAGTAGAAACAAATGCAGTAGAGAGGAGAGGAGTGGAGAGGAATGGAAGGGAATGGAATGGCATGGCATGGAAGGGTATGGAATGGAATGCAGAGGATTGGAGGGGAGTGGAGTGGAAGGGAATGGAATGGAATGGAAGGGAAGGGAAGGGAAGGGGATGGAACGGAGTGGAATGGATTGGAATACAATGGAATGGCATGTAATGGAATGGAATGGAATGGAGAGGAATGCACTGCAGTGGAATGGAGTAGAAAGGAATGGAGTGGAGAGGAATGGATTTGAGTGGATTGGCATGGAATGGAAAGGAATGGAATGGAGTGGAGAGGAGTGGAGTGGAATGGGAACAAAAGGAATGGAATGGAGTGGAGTTGATTGGAGTAGAGTAGATTGGATTCTAGTGGAATGGAGTGGAATAGAATAGAATGGAATGGAATGGAATGGAATGGAATGGAATGGAATGGAATGGAATGGAATGGAATGGAATTCAGTGGATTGGAATGGAGTGGAGTGGAGTGGAATGGAATGGATTGCAAGAGAATGGAATGGATGGGAATGCAATAGAACGGAGTATAAAGGAATGGAGTGGAAAGGAGTGGAGTGGAGTGCAGTGTAGTGGAATGGAGTAGAAAGCAGTGGAGTGGAGTGGAGAGGAATGGAATGGATTCGAATGGAGTGGAATGGGATGGAATAGAATGAAGTGGTGTGGAGTTTAGTGGAATGGAGTACAGTGGATTTGAATGGAATGGAATGGAATGGAGTGGAGTGGAATGTAATTGAAAGGATTGGAATGGAATGCAGTGGATGGGAGTCGAGTGAAGTGGAGTGGAATGGAATGGAATGCAATGGAATGGAATAGAATGGAATGGAATGGAATGGAGTGGAGTGGAGATCGGTGTATTGGAATGGAGTAGAAAAGAATGCAGTGGAGTGGAGTGGAGTGGATTGGAATGGAATGGAGTGGAGTGGAGTGGAATGGGAAGGAATGGAATTCAGTGGAGTGGAATGAAGTTGAGAGAAGATGAGTGAATAAGAGTGGAAAAAAATGAAATGGAATGGGGTGCAGTAGAATGCAGCAGAGTGGAGTGGAGAGGAATGGAATGGAATGGAAGGGATTGGAATGGAATGGAATGGAATGCAATGGAATGGAATGGAATGGAATGGAAAGGAGTGGAGTGGAGTGCAGTGAACTGGAAAGGAGTAGGAAGCAATGAGTGGAGGGAAGTGGGGTGGAATGGAATGGAATGGAAAGGAGTGGAGTGGTGTGGAGTGGAATGGGAGGGAATGGAGTTGAGTGGAGTAGAGTGGAGTAGAGTGTATTCGAGTGGACTGGAATGGAATGGAATGGTGTGGAATGGAATGGAATTGACTGAAATGGAATGGCATGGAATGCAATGGATTGGAGTTTAGTGGAGTGGAATGGAATGCAATGGAATGTGGAAGGGAATGGAACGGAATGGAATGCAATGGATTGGAGTTTAGTTGGATGGAATGGAATGGAATGAAATGGAAGGGAATGGAATGGAGTGGAATGCAGTGCAGTGTATTGGAATCGAGTAGAAAGGAAAGGAGTGGAGTTGAGTGGAGTGGAATGCAATGGAATGGAATGGAATGGAGTGGGGTGGAGTGGAGTGGAGTTGAGTGTATTCAATTGGAATGGAATGAAATGGAAGGGATTGGAATGGAATGGAAAGCAATGGAACGGAATGGAATGGCATGGAGTGGAGTGGAGTGAAGTGTGGTGGAATGTTGAAGAAAGGAATAGAGTGCAGTGGAGTGGAGTGAGTGGACTGAAATGGAATGGAGTGGAGAGTAATGGAGTGGAATGGAGGGGAATGGAGTGAAGCGGAATGAAGGGGAGTGGACTGGAGTGGAATGGAGTGGAGTGGAATGGAATGGAATGGAATGGAATGGAATGGAATGGAATAGAACGGAATGCCCTTGATTGGAGTGGAGTGGAGTGTAATGGAACGGAAGGGAATGGAATGGAATGGAATCAATGGAAGGGAATGACATCGAATGGAAGAATGAAGTGGAGTGGGGTGCAGTGTAGTAGAATGGAGTAGAGAGGAATGGAGTGGAGTGGAGTGGAGTGGGTTGCAATGGAATGGAATGGAATGGAGTGAAGTGGAGTGGAGAGGAAAGGGAAAGAAAGGAATGGAGTGGAGTCGATTGGAGTTCAGTGAATTGCAGTGGATTCGAATGGAATGGAATGGAATGAAAAGTAATGGAATGCAGCGTATTGGGGTGGAGTGGAGTGAAATGGAATGGAATGGAACTAAATGGAATGGAATGGATTGCCATGGAGGGGAATGTAATGTAATGAAATGGTATGGCCTGGAGTGCAGTGCAGTGTAGTGGAATGGAGTAAAAAGGAATGGTGTAGAGTAGAGTGGAGTAGAGTGTAATGGAGTGGAAATGAATGGAATGGAATGGAATTGAGTGGAGTGGAATTGGAAGGAATGGAATGTAGTGGAGTGGAGTGGAGTGGATTAGAGTCGACTCGAGTGAAATGAAATGGATTGGAATGGGATGGAATGAAATGGAATGTAATTCCATTCAATTGCATTCCATTCTGTTCCAATGCATTCCTTTCCATTCATTTATTTTCCATTCCATTCCATTCCTCTCCACTCCACTCCAATCCACTGCATTCCTATCCCTTCCATTTCATTCCATTCCATTCTTTTCCACTCGTATCCACTCAACTCCACTCAACTGCACTCCACTACACTTCATTCCATTCCTTCCCATTCCACTCCATTCCACTCTGCTCCATTCCAGTACAATCCATTCCATTCCACTCCACTCCACTCTAATCCTTTCTAATGCATTCTAAAACACTGCTCTCCACTCCACTCCATTCCATTCCATTCCAGTCCATTTTGTTCCATTTCATTCCATTGAATTCCATTCCATTCCACTCCACTCCACTAAAATCCACAACATTCATTCCATTCCATTTCATTCCACTCGAATCCACTCTGGTACACTTCACTCCACTCCCCTCCATTCCATTCCTTCCCATTCCACTCCACTCCACTCCACTTCAATCCACTCCATTTCATTCCTTTCCATCCATTCCACTGAACTCCACTCCACTCCACTCTATTCCTTTCTACTGCATTCCACTACACTGCACTGCACTCCACCCCATTTCATTCCATTCGGTTCCATTGCATTAAATGAAATTCCATTCCCTTCCAATCCATTCCATTCCACTCCACTTCACTCAACTCCCATCCACTGCATTCCACTCCACTCCAATCCATTCCATTATATTACACTCCATTCCATTCCATTCCACTCAAATCTACTCTACTCCAATCCACTAAAATACACTCCAGTCCGTTCTATTCCTTCCCATTCCACTCCAGTCAAATCCATTCCATTCGATTCCACTCCACTCCACTCCATTCCTTTCTACTCCATTTCACTACACTGCACTCCACTCCTCTCCATTCCACTCCATTCATTTCCTTTCCGTTCCATTGCATTCCTATCCATTCCATTCCATTCCACCCCACTCCACACCAATCCAATCCACTGCATTCCATTCCATTCCATTCTAATTTTTACTATTCCATTCCATTCCACTCGAATCCACTCTATGCCACTCCACTCAACCCCACTCCACTCAATTCTTTTCCTTCCCACTCCACTCCTCTCCACTCCATTCCATTCAGTTCCATTCCATTCCAATCCATTCAACTCCACTCCTCTCCACTCCATTCCTTCCTACTCCATTTCACTACACTACATTCCTTTCCATTCCATTCAATTCCATGCCATTCCATTCTATTCCAATCCATTCCACGCCACTCCATTCCATTCCATTGCCTTCAATTCCATTCCATTCTCTTCCGTTACATTTCATTCCCTTCCATTCCATTCTACTCCACTCCTCTGCAATCCTCTGCATTCCATTAAATTCCATTCCATTCCATTCCATTCAACTCCATTTCATTCCATTCCATTCCACCCCTGTCCACTCCACTCTTGTCCACTCCATTCCTTTCTAATCCTTTCCACTACACTGCATTCCTCTCCATTGCATTCCATTGCATTCTTTCCATTCTATTCCCTTCCATTCCATTCCATTCCCCTCCACTCCACTCCAATCCACTGCTTTCCATTCCTTCCATTCCATTCCATTCCATTCCCCTCCACTCCACTCCAATCCACTGCTTGCCATTCCATTCCATTCCATTCCACTCCATTTCATTTCATTACATTACATAACATTACATTACAGCCCATTCTACTCAACTCCATTCCACTCTGCTCCAGTCCCCTCCATTCCAATCCTAACCATTCCACTCCTCTCTAATCCACTACTTTCCATTCCATTCTATTTCATTCCCCTCACTCCACTCTATTCCTTTCTATTCCATTCCACTACACGGCTTTCCACTCCACTGAATTCCATTCCATTCCATTCCATTCCATTCCATTCCATTCCATTGCACTCCATTCCATTTCATTCCATTCCATTAAATTCCATTTCACTCCACTCCACTCCATTCCATTCCAATTTATTCCATTCCCCTCCTCTCCACTCCACTCCATTCCAGTCCATCCCATTCTATTCCACTCCATTCCACTCCACTGCACTCCACTCTACTCCACTCCATTCGATTCCATTCCATCCCATTCCACTCCATTCCACCCCACATAAATCCACTCCACTCAACTCCATTCCATTCCATTCCATTCCATTCCATTCCATTCCATTCCATTCCATTCCATTCCATTCATTTCCCCTCTATTCCATTCCATTCCTTTCTTTCAACAGGCGCATTCTCTGTCATTCAGGCTTGAGGGCAGTGGCGCAATCTCAGCTCACATTTCATTTCACGGTTTCATTCCATTTCATTGAATTCTACTTCAATACACTCCACTCTGCTCCACTCCATCACACTCCACTCCATTCAATTCCGTTGCATACACTTCCACTCCATTCTTTTCCATTTCTTGCTTTAGGCAGGATCTCACTCTGTCATCCATGCTGGAGTGCCGTGGCTCAATCTCAGCTCATATTTCATTTCAACATTCCATTCAATTGCATTCCATTATAATGCATTCCATTATAATCTATTCGATTCCACTGCATTCCAATCCACTCCACTCCACTCCTCTCCACTCCATTCTACTCCATCCCATTCCATTCTCCTCCGTTAGGCTCAAATCCACTCGACTTCAATCCACTCCACTACACTCCACTCCACTCAATTCCATTCCGTCCAATTCCTTTCATCTCTGTGCCAATCCCCTCCACTGCATTCTATTATATTCTATTGCATCCCATTCCATTCCACTCCATTCCACTCAACTCCACTCTACTTCACTCCACTCCTTTCCCATCCACTCCATTCCACTCCATTACATTCCAACCCATTCCAATCCACTCCATTCCATTCAACTTCACTTGACTCCACTCCACTTCACTCCATTCCATTCCACTCCATCACTTTCCATTCCACCACATTGCATTCTATAGCATGGCATTCGTTTCCACTCCATTGTATTCCATTCTGTTCCATTCCACTCCACTCCACACCACTCCAATCCACTCCACTGCACTGCACTCAATTCCATTCCATCCCATTCCTTTCCTCTCCATTCCACTCAACTCCACTACACTCCAATCCACTCCACACGTCTCCACTCCAGTGTACTCCATTGCAGTCCATTCCATTCCATTCCACTCCATTCCATTCCATTGATTTTTGTTGACATGATATCACTCTGTCACCCTGGCTATATTGCACTGGCAGAATCACAGCTCACATTTCATTTCACTATTCCATTATGTTCCCTCCCATTCCATTCCATTCCATTCCACTCCACTCCACTCCTCTCCACTCCACTCCATTCCATTCGACTCCATTCCACTGCACTGCCCTCTATTCCAATTCATTCCATTCCATTGCATTTCATTCTGTTCCATTCCGTTCCATTCCACTCCTCTCCACTCCACTCCAATCCATTGCATTGCACTCCATTCCATTCCATTCTATTCAATTCCATTCTGTTCCTCACGAATCCACTCTATATCCCTCCACTCCACTCCACTGCACTCCATTCTTTTCCTTCCGATTCCATTCCAATCTTCTCCAATCCTTTCCATTCCATTCCATTCCACTCCATCCATTTCAATCCAGTCCACTCCACTCCAGTCCATCCTTTTCTACTCCATTCCACTACACTGCACTCCACACCATTCCATTCTATTCTTTTCCATTCCATTCCATTGCATTGCATTCCATTAAATTCCCTTCCATTCCATTCCATTCAACTCCACTCCACTGCACTCCAATCCACTGCATTGCATTCCATTTCATTCCACTCATTTCGACCCAACTTCACCCATTTTCATTCAAGCCCATTCTATTCCTCTGCATTCCACTCCATTCCACTCCACTCCAGTCCATTCCATTCCTCCCATTCTACTCCACTCCACTATATTCCCTTCCATTCCATTCCACTCCAGTGCAATCCACTCTACTCCATTCCTTTCTACTCCATTCCAATACATTGCACTCCACTCCACAGCATTCCATTCCATTCCATTCTGTTCCGTTCCATTCCATTCCTTTCCATTCCATTCCATTCTATTCCTTTACTTTCCATTCCATTGCATTCCGTTGCATTCCATTTATTTCCATTCAATTCCATTCCATTCCACTCGAATCCACTCTATTCCATGCCACCGCATTCCACTCCACTCCTCTCCATTCCATTCCTTCCCATTCCTCTACACTCCACTCCACTCCATTCCATTCCAATCCATTCCATTCCAATCCATTCCAATCCCCTCCACTCCATTACTTTCCTTTTTGCTCCATTCCATTACACTGCACTCCTCTCCACTCCAATCCATTCCTTTCCAATCCATTCCGTTCCATTCCATTCCTTTACATTGTATTCCATTCCATTCCATTCCATTCCTTTCTATTCCATTCCATTCCACTCCACTCCACTCCTTTCCTCTGCAGTCCATTCCATTCCATTCCACTCGAATTCATTCACTCTACTCCACTCCACTCCATTCCATTCCTTCCCATTCCAATCCATGCCACTCCACTCCACTCCAATCCACTACATTCCTTTCCTTCCCATTCCACTCCACTCCACTGCACTCCATTCCAATCCTTTCCATTCCACATCACACAATTCCACTCCATGGCATTCCTTTCTTCTCCATTCCACTTCACTGCCCTCCACTGCACTGCATTTCACTCCATTCCTTTCCAGTCCATAGCATTGCATTCTCTTCTGTTCCCTTCCATTGCATTCCATTCCACTCCACTAAACTCCACCCCAATCCCCAACATTCCATTTCATTCCAGCTCATTCCAATCCATCCCATGCCAGTCGAGTCCTCTATGAACCACTCCACTCCACTCCATTCCATTGCTTCACATTCCCCTCCACTCCAAGCCATTCCATTCCATTCCACTCAATTCCAGTCCACTCCACTCTACTGCAACCATTCCTTTGTACTCCATTCCACTACACTGCACTGCACTCCACTCCACTCCATTCCATTTCATTCCATTCCATTCTGTTCCATGGCAATCCATTCCATCCCATACACTTCCATTCCATTCCATTTCACTGCACTCCACTCCACCCCAATCCACGCATTCCATTCCTTTTCATTCCATTCCACTCCACTCGAATCCACTCCAATCCACTGAAATCCAATCGACTCCCCTCCATACTTTCCTTCCCATTCCTCCCCACTCCACTCCATTCCATTCCATTCCATTCCATTGCAACCAGATCCACTCCACTCCATTCATTTCTACTCCATTCCACTGCCCTGCACTCCACCACAATTCATTCCATTCCATTCCATTCCCTTCCATTGGATTCCATTCCATTCCTTTCCCTTCCCTTCCTTTACATCCCACTCCACTCCACTCCAATCGAGTGCATTCCATTCCATTCCATTCCATTCAACTCAACTCCATTCCACTCCAGTCCACTCCCCTCCGATCCACACCACTACATTCCCCTCCATTACACTCCATTCCTCTCCACTCCATTCCAGTCCAGTCACTCCACCCCACTCCATTCCTTTCTTCTCCATTCCACTACACTGCACTCCACTCCATGCCATTCCATTCGGTTCCATTGCATTCCATTCCATTCCATTCCCTTCCATTTCATTCCATTCCAATCGAATCCACTCAACTCCACTCCAATTCACTCCATTCCATTCCATTCCACTCCATTCCACTCCACTCCACTCCATTCCTTTCTACTCCATTCCACTACACTGCACTGCATTTCACTCCATTCCATTCCATTCTATTCCATTCCTTTGCATTCCATTATATTCCATTGCATTCCATTCCATTGCATTCCTTTCTGTTCCACCCCACTAAACTCCAATCCATTGCATTCCATTCCATTCCATTCCCTTCCATTCCATTCAATTCCATTCGACTCCGCTAAACTCCAATCCATTGCATTCCATTCCATTCCAGTCCATTCCATTGCATTCCACACCAATCCATTCAATTCCATTCCACTCGAATCCACTCTACTCCATTCCACTCCACGCTACTAAACTCAATTCCACTCCTTCCCATTCCATTCCACTCCAATCCACTCCTTTCTATTCCATTCCATTCCATTCCACCCCACTTCCCTCCACTCCATTCCTTCCTACTCCATTCCACTTCACTGCACTCCACTCCAATCGTTTCCATTCCCTTCCATTCCATTTTGGTCCATTGCATTAGATTCTATTCCATTCCCTTCCATTCCATTCCATTCCTCTCCACTACACTCCACTGCATTCTACTGCATTTAATTCTATTCCAGTCTTTTCCACTCGAATACACTCTACTCCACTCAATTTCACTCCACTCTACTCCATTCTGTTCCTTCCCATTCCACTCCACTATACTCCACTCCATTCCATTCCAATCCATTCCATTCCACTCCACTCAACTCCAGGGCTCTCCATTCCTTTCTACTCCATTCCACTAAACTGCTCCCCACTCCACTCCATTCCATTCCATTCCAGTCCATTCCATTCCATTGCATTCCATTCCTTTCCATTCCATTCCATTCTGTTCCACTCCACTCGTATCCACTCCATTCCATTTCATTCCATTCCACTCCACTCCGCTCCACTCCACTCCATTCCTTTCCACTCCATTCCACTGCACTGCACTCCACTCCAATCCATTCCATTCCATTGCATTCCATTCTGTTCCATTGCATTGCTTTCCACTCCATTCCTTTCTATTTCATTCCTTTCCTCTCCACTCCACTACAATCCACTGCATTCCCTTCCCTTCCATTTCATTTGATTCCATTCTTTTCCACTCTAATCTCCTCAAATCCACTCAACTTTACTCCACTACAATTCATTCCATTCCTTCCCATTCCACTCAATTCCACTCCAATCCATTCCATCCCAATCCATTCCATTCCCCTCCACTCCTTTCTAATCCATTCTACTACACTGCTCTCCACTACGCTCCATTCCATTCCATTCCAGTCCAGTCCATTCCATTCCATTGCATTCCATTCCATTTGATTCCATTCCATTTGACTCCACTGCACTCCACTGAAATCCACTGCATTCATTCCAATAAATTCCATTCCATTTCATTCCACTCGAATCAACTCTACTACACTCCACTCCCCACCATTCCATTCTTTCTCATTCCACTCCACTCCACTCCACTCCAATGCACTACATTCCATTTCATTCTATTCCAATCCATTCCATTGATTCCTTTCCACTCCTCACCACTCCACTCCATTCCATTACATCCCATTCTATTCCACTCCATTCCACTCCACTCCAGTCCACTCCATTCCGTTCCTAACATTTCACTCCACTCCAAGATATTCCTTTCCATTCCATTCCATCCCACTGCACTGAATTCCTTTCTACTCCATCGCACTACACTGCACTACACTTCACTCCTTTCCCTTTCATTTAATTCCATTCCACTCCACTGCACTCCACTCAAATCCACTGCATTCCACTCAATTCCATTCCATTATATTCCATTCCATTCCATTACACTCGAATCCAATCTACTCCACTCCACTCCACTCCACTCCACTCCACTACATTCCATTCTATCCCACTCCATTCCCCTCCAATCCACTCAACTCCTCTCGAATTCACTCAATTCCAATCCTCTTCACTCCATTCCCCTCCATTACATTCAAAACCATTCTATTCCACTCCATTTCACTCAACTTCCTGCGACTCCACTCCCTTTCACTCCATTCCATTTCGGTCCATCTTTTTCCATTACATTGCATTCCATTCCTGTCCTTTACATTCCTTTCCATTACGTCGCATTCCATTCCATTCCATTACGTCGCATTCCATTCCACCTCACTCCAATCCACTGCACTCAATTCCATTCAATGCCATTTCTTTCCTCTACATGCCAATCCAATCTAGTACACTCCATTCCACTCCGCTCGTCTCAAATCCAGTCCACTTGACTGCAGTCCATTGCAATCCACTCCATTCTATTCCATTCCTTTCTGTCGACATGATCTCACTCTGTCACCCAGGCTATATTGCAGTGGCAGAATCACAGCTCCATTTTCCTTTCACTGTTCCATTCCGTTCTCTTCCATTCCATTCCATTCTATTCCATTCCACTCCACTCCACTAGTCTCCACTCCATTCAAATCCACACCACTCCACTCCACTCCATTCCATTCCACTCTATTCCACACCACTCAACTCCATTCCATTCCTCTCCACTCTATTCAACTCCACACTACTCCACTCAACTCCACTCCATTCCATTCCACTCGATTCAAAGCCAGTCCTTTCCACTCAACTCCACTCCACTCCATTCCTTTCTACTCCATTACATTACACTGCACTCCACACAACTCCATTCCAATCCATTCCATTCTATTCAATTCCATTCCATTCCTTTCCATTGCATTCCAGTCCATTCCATTCCGTTACATTACATTCCACTATACTCCACTCCAGTACATTCCCATGCACTCCATTCCAGTTCATTCCATCTCATTCCATTCCTTTCCACTGAAATCCACTCTACTCCACTCCACTCCACTCCAGTCTACACCATTCCATTCCTTCTCATTCAAATTCAATCCACTCCACTCCATTCCATTCTATTCAATTCCATACCACTCCACTCCACACAATGCCATTCCTTTCTACTCCATTCCGCGTAGCTGCACTCCACTCCATTCCATTCCATTCCATTCCGTTCTATTCCATTCAATTCCATTCAATTCCATTACATTCCCTTCCATTCCATGGCATTCCACTACACTGCACTCCACCCCAAGCCACTGCATTCCTTTCCATTCCATTCCATTCCATTCCATTCCATTCCATTCCATGCCATGCCATTCCATTCCGTTCCGTTCCACTCCATTCCATTCCATTACATTCCGTTCCATTCCATGCCATTCCACTACATTCCACAACACCCCAGGCCACTGCATTCCATTCCATTCCATTCCATGCCATTCCATTACGTTCCATTCCATTCCATGCCATTCCATTACATTACATTCCGTTCCATTCCATTCCATTGCACTACATTCCACACCACCCCAAGCCACTCATTCCATTCCATTCCATGCCTTTCCCTTCCATTCCACTCCATTCCATTCCATTCCTTTCCACTGGAATCCACTCTACTCCACTCCACTCCACTCCATTCCATTCCTTCCCATTCCACTCAACTTCACTGCACAACATTCCATTCCATTCAATTCCATTCCATTCCACTCCACTCCACTCCACACCACTCCATTCCTTTCTACCCCATTCCATTCACTCCACCCATTCCATTCCCTTCCATTCCATTTCATTCCACTCCACTCCACTCCACTCCATTCCATTCCTTTCTACTCCATTACACTACACTGCACTCCATTCTATTCCATTTCATTCTATTCCATTCCATTCCATTCCATTCCATTCCATTGAATTCCATTCCATTCCTTCCTTCCATTCCATTGTATTCCATTCCATTCCCTTCCCTTCCATTCCTTTCTACTCCACACCACTGCACTCACATCCACTGCATTCTATTTCATTCCATTCCATTCCTTTCCTCTTGAATCCACTCTACTGCACTCCACTGCACTCCACTCCACTGCATTCCATTCCATGCCATTCCATTCCTTCCCATTTGACTCGAATCCACTCCACTCCTTCCCATTCCATTCCATTATGCTCCACTCCAATACACACTACTCCTTTCCTTTCTACTCCATTCCATTTCACTCCACTCCACTCCACTCCATTCCATTCCATTCCATTCCTTTCCTTTCAATGGCATTCCATTCCATTCCATTACCTTTCTTACCATTCCATTCTACTCCACTCCACCCCAATCCTCTGCATTCCATTCAATTCCATTCCATTCCATTTCAGTCCATTCTTTTCCATTCATTTCCACTGGAATCCACTCTACTCCGCTCCATTCCATTCCATTCCATTCCGTTCCGTTCCGTTCCGTTCCGTTCCATTCCATTCCTTTCCATTGCATTGCATTCCATTCCATTCCCTTCCCTTCCATTGCTTTCTATTCCACACCACCCCACTCACATCCACTGCATTCTATTTCATTCCATTCCTTTCCTTTCCACTTGAATCCACTCTACTGCACTCCAGTGCACTCCAGTCCACTGCACTCCATTCCATGCCATTCCATTCCTTCCCATTTGACTCGAATCCACTCCACTTTTTCCCATTCCATTCCATTACACTCCACTCCAATACACACCACTCCATTCCTTTCTACTCCATTCCACTCCACTCCACTCCACTCCATTCCATTCCATTCCATTCCATTCCTTTCAATGGCATTCCATTCCATTACCTTTCTTACCATTCCGTTCTACTCCACGCCACTCCACCCCAATCCTCTGCATTCCATTCAATTCCATTTCATTCCATTTCACTCCATTCTTTTCCATTCCTTTCCACTGGAATCCACTCTACTCCACTCCACTCTACTCCACTCCATTCCATTCCGTCCCATTCCACTCCACTCCACTCAACAACATTCTCTTCAATGCAATTCCTTTCCATTCCTCTCCACTCCACTACACACCTCTCCATTCCTTTCTACTCCTTTCCAATTCAATCCACTCCATTCCATTCCATTCCAATCCATTCCATTCCATTCCATTCCAATCCATTCCATACCATTCCATTCCATTCCATTGCAATCCATTCCATACCATTCCATTCCATTCCATTCCATTCCATTGCATTCCATTCCATTCCATTCCACTCCACTCCACTCCACTGCAATCAACTTCTTTGCCTTCCATCCCATTGCATTCTATTCCATTCCATTCCGTTCCACTTGAATGCATTCGACTGCCCTCCACTCCACTCCACTGAACTCCATTCCATTCCTTCTGATTCTATTACACTCCTGTCCACAACTTTCCTTTCCATTCCATTCCTCTCCACTCCAATCCACTCCACTCCATTCCTTTCTACTCCATTCCACAACAATGCCCTCCACTCCACACCATTCCATTCTATTCTATTCCATTCCATTCAAATGGATTGCATTCCATTCCATTCCCTTCCATTCCATTCCATTACACTCCACTCCACTCCAATTCACTGTTGCATTCCATTTCATTCCATTCCATTCCATTCCATTCATCTCCATTCCACTCCACTCCTATTCATTGCATCGCATTCTATTCCACTCCATGCCTCTACACTCCACTCCAGTCCCACTCCTCCCATTCTACTCCACTCAACTCCACTCCATGCCATTCCATTCCACTGCAATCCACTCCATTCCTTTCTTTTCTACTCCATTCCACTACATTGCACTCCACTCAAAACCATTGCATTCCATTCCAATCCATTACATTCCATTGCATTCCATTCCATTCCAATTCCTTTCATTCAACTCCATTCCACCCCACTCAACTCCAATCCAATGATTCTGTCCCATCCCATTCCATTGCATTCCATTCCGTTCCATTCCATTCCACTACATTTCATGCCAGTCCATTCCCTCATATGCCATTCCATTCCACTTCACTCCACTCCATTCCAATCCACTGCATTGCATTCTGTTCCATTCCATTCTATTCCATTCCGTTCCACTGCCTTTCATTCCATTCCATTCCCTCATATTCCATTCCATTCCAGTCCACTCCACTCCATTCCTTTCTACTACATTCCATTGCACTTCACTGTATTCCACTCCATTCCATTCCATTCCAATGCATTCCGTTCCTCTCCATTGCACTCCATTACATTCCTTTCCATTCCCTTCCATTACATTCCATTCCAATTCTTTCTATTCCTTTCCATTCCACTCGAATCCATTCTTATCCACTCCACTCCACTACAATCCACTCCTATCCATTCCATTCATTGCCATTCCCCTCCACTCAACTCCACTCCGTTCCATGCCCTGCCAATCCACTAGAGTCCAATCCTCTCCATTCCTTTCTATTTCATTACACTCCACTCCACTCCACAAACCTCCATTCCATTCCATTCCATTCCATTCCATTCCATTCCATTCCATTCCATTCCATTCCATTGCTTTCCATTCCATTCCCTTTCATTCCATTACATTCCTCTCTACTCCATTCCAATCCAATCTGCTGCTTTCCATTCTATTCCAATCTATTCCGTTCTATTCCATTCCATTCCGGTGGAATCCACTCCACTCCACTCCACACTACACCATTGCAGTCCTTCCCATTCCACTCCATTCTACTCCAGTCCTTTGAATTTCTTTCCGTTCCACTCCACTCCACTGCAATCCATTCCCTTCTATTCCATGCCACAGCACTGCAATGCACTCCACTCCATTCCATTAAATTCCATTCCATTCCATTTCATTGCAATCCATTCCATTCCATTCCCTTCCATTACTTTCCATTCCATTCCATTCCACTCCACTACACTACACTCCAATCCACTGCACTCCATTCCATTCCATTCCATTCCATTCCATTCCATTCCATTCCATTCCATTCCATTCCATTCCACTCAGTTCCATTTCATTCCTTTCCATTCCATTCAATTCTATTCCTTTAAATTGCATTCCATTCCATTCAATTCCATTCCATTCATTTCCATTTCATTCCAATCCATTCCTTTTCATTCCAATCAAATCCACTCTATTCCACTCCATTCCATTCCACCCCACTCCACTCCACTCCACTCCATTCCTTTCCATTCCATTCCACTTTACTCCACTCCACTCCATTCCTTTCTGCTCCATTCCACAACACTGCACTCCACTGCAAACCATTCCATTCCATTCAATTCCATTCCATTCCATTCCATGCCATTACCTTGCATTCCATTCCATTCCATTCCATTCCACTCCATTCCATTCCACTACACTCTATCCCACTGCATTCCACTCGACTCCAGTCCACTCCACTCCACTCCATTTCTTTCCAGTCCATTCTGCTCCACTCCACTCCATTCCTTTCTGCTCCATTCCACTACACTGCCCTCCAATCCACCCCATTCCATTCCATTCCATTCCATTCCATTCCATTCCATTGAATACCATTCCGTTCCATTTCATTCCATTTCGTTCCATTGCATTCCATTCCATTGCTCTCCATTCCCTTCCCCTCGATTCCATTCCACTCCCCTCTACTCCACTGCAATGTACTGCATCCCACTCCAATCCACTCCCCTCCAAGCCACTCCATTCTATTCCATTCCATTCCCTTTCTTTCCATTCCATTCCATTCCATTGCCTTCCATATCATTCCATTCCATTCCACTCCACTAGAGTACACTCCCCTCCACTGCATTCCATTCCATTCCATTCTGTTCCATTCCACTCTATTCCATTCCTTTCCATTCTGTTCCATTGCATTCCATTGCACTCCTTTGCATTCCGTTCCATTCCACTCCACTCCACTCCAATACACTCCATTGTATTCCATTAAATTCCATTCCATAACTTTGCATTCCATTTTATTCCATTCCATTCCATTTTATTCCATTCCTTTCCATTCCACTCCACTACAGTACACTCCAATCCACTGCATTCCATTCCATTCCTTTCCATTCAATTCCATTCCATTCAATTTCAATCCATTCCAAACCAATCCATTACATTTCATTCCATTGCATTCCATTGCATTCCATTCCATTCCTCTCCATTCCATTCCATTCCTCTCCATTCCTTTACCTTCCATTACATTGCATTCCATTTCATTCCATTGCATTCCATTCCATTCCTCTCCATTCCATTCCATTCCTCTCCATTCCTTTACCTTCCGTTACATTGCATTCCATTCAATTCCATTCCATTCCATTCAATTCCATTACTTTCCTTTCCATTCCATTCCAATCCATTCCACTCCACCCGAATCTACTCCACTCCACTCCATTCATTTCCACTCCGTTCCACTCCGCTCCACTCCACCCTAATCCATTCCTTTCTGCTACACTGCACTCCACTCCAATCCATTCCATTCCACTCAATTCCATTCCATTCCATTACATTCAATTCCATTCTTTTCCATTCAATTCCTCTCCACTGTATTCCACTCCATTCCACTCCACTCAACACCACTCCACTCCACTCCATTCTTTTCCCCTCCATTCCCTTCCACTCCACTCCACTCCATTTCTTTCAGCTCAATTCCACTACACTGCACTCGAATCCATCCCATTGCATTCCATTCCTTTCCAATCCATTCCATTCCATCCCATTCCATCCCTCTGCATTCCATTCCGTTCCACTCTGCTCCACTGTAATCCATTCCATTCCATTCCATTCCATTCCATTCCATTCCATTCCTTGCATTCCATTCCATTCCATTCCACTCCACTCCACTCGAATCCACTGCATTCCATTCCATTCCATTCCATTCCATTCCATTCATTCCATTCCACTGCATTAAATACCATTCCTTTCCATTCCATTCTGTTGCATTCCCTTCCATTCCACACCACTCCACTCCAATCCACTCTATTCTACTCAATTCCTTTTCATTCCTTTCCATTCCATTCCTTTGCATTCATTTCCATTCCACTCCACTCCAATCCAATACACTCCATTCTATTCCATTCCATTGCTTTCTATTCCATTCCCTTCCATTCCATTCCATACAAATCCCTTACATTTAATTACATTTCATTCCATTTCATTCCATTGCATTCCATTCCATTCCATTCCATTCCATTCCATTCCATTCCATTCCATTCCATTCCATTCCATTCCATTCCTTTCCATTCCGTTACATTGCATTGCATTCCATTCCATTGCATTCCATTCCATACCATTCCTTTCCTTTCCATTCCATTCCATTCCATTACTTCCATTCCATTCCTTTCCATTCCATTCCACTCCACTCTTTTTCAATCCATTCCACTCCACCCTACTCCACTCCACTCCACTCCATTCCTTTCCATTCCTTTCAATTCCACTCCACTGCATTCCATTACTTTCTTCTCCATTCCACCATACTGCACTCCGCTTCAATCCATTCCATTCCATTCCATTCCGTTACATTACATTCCATTCCTTTCCATTCCATTCCTTTCCATTCAATTCCACTCCTCTATATTCCACTCCATTCCACTCCACCCAACTCCACTGCACTCCACTCCATTCCTTTCCTTTCCACTGTATTCCACTCCACTCCACTTCACTCCAATCATTTATGCTCCATTCCACTACACGACACTACAATCCACCCCATTCCATTCTATTCTGTTCCATTGCATTCCGTTCCATTCCTTTGCATTCCGTTCCATTCCACTCCACTCCACTCCAATACCCTCCATTCTATTCCATTCCATTCCATTCCATTCCATAACTTTGCATTCCATTCTATTCTGTTCCATTGCATTCCGTTCCATTCCTTTCCATTCCGTTCCATTCCACTCCACTCCACTCCAATACCCTCCATTCTATTCCGTTCCATTCCATTCCATTCCATAACTTTGCATTCCATTCTATTCCATTCCATTCCTTTCCATTGCATTCCATTCCTTTCCATTCCACTCAACTTCACTGCACTCCAATCCACTGCATTCCATTCCATTCCATACCAATCCATTACATTTCATTCCATTTCTTTCCATTGCATTTCATTCCATTCCTCTCCATTTCATTCCATTCTATTTGATTCCATTCCATTCTGTTCCATTGCATTCTATTCCATTCCTTTGCATTCCGTTAGATTCCACTCCACTCCACTCCAATCCACTCCATTCTATTCCTATACCTTCCATTCCATTCCTTTCCATTCCATTCCATTCTATTCCATTCCATTCCTTAACTTTGCATTCCATTCTATTCCATTCCATTCCATTGCATTCCATTCCTTTCCATTCCACTCCACTACACTACACGCATATCCACTGCTTCCCATTCCTTTCCATTCCATTCCATTCCTTTACTTTTCATACCAATACGTTTTATTTCTTTGCATTTCATTCCGTTGCATTCCATTTCTTTCCTCCCAATTCCATTCTATTCCATTCCTTTACATTGCCTTCCATTCCATTCCATTCCTTTCCACTCCACTCTTTTCTACTCCATACTGCTCCATCCTACTCCACTACACTCCACTCTATTCCTTTCCAATCTATTCAAATCCTCTCCATTCAATTCCATTCCTTTCTGCTCCATTGCACTACACTGCACTCCACTTCAATCCATTCCATTCCATTCCATTCCATTCCATTGCATTCCATTCCATTCCATTGCTTTCTGTTCCTTTATATTCAATTCCACTACACTCCATTCCTCTCCATTCCACTCCACCCCACTCCACTCCACTCCACTCCACCCCACTCCACTCCACTCCATTCCTTTCCACGCCATTCCACTCCACTCCACTGCACTCCACTCCAATTCCTTCTGCTCCATTCCATTACACTGTAACTTCAATCCACCCCATTCCATTCGTTTCCATTCCATTCCTTTCCATTCCAGTCCATTCCTTGCATTCCATTCCATTCCACTCCACTCCACCCCAATCCACTCCATTCCATTCTATTCCAATCCATTCCATTCCATTCCATTCCATTCCATTCCATTCTATTCCATTCCATTCCATTCCATTCCATTCTATTCCATTCCATTCCATTCCATTCCACTCCACTACACTCAAATCCATTGTATTCCATTCCATTCCATTCCATTCCACTACACTACACTCGAATCCATTGTATTCCATTCCATTCCATTCCTTTCCATTCCATTCCTCTCCAATCCACTCTACTCCACTCCATTCCACTCAACTCCACTCCACTCCATTTCTTTCTGCTCCATTCCACTAAACTGTACTTCAATGCATCCCATTCCATTCCATTCCTTTCGATACCACTCCATTCTATTCCATTCCATTCCATAACTTTGCATTCCATTCTATTCATTCCATTCCATTCCTTTCCATTGCATTCCATTCCTTTGCATTGCACTCCACTACACTACACTCCAATCCACTGCATTCCATTCCATTCCATTCCATTAATTCCAATCCATTCCAATCCATACCAATCCGTTGCATTGCATTCCATTTCATTCCATTTCGTTCCAGTGCATTCCATTCCATTCCTCTCCATTCCATTCCATTCCATTCCATTCCATTCCATTCCATTCCATTCCTTTCCTTTCCTTTCCATTCCATTCGACTCCACTCTATTCCACTCCATTCCACTCCACCCCACTCCATTCCACTCCATTCCTTTCCACTCCATTCCACTCCACTACACTCCACTCCATTCTGTTCTGCTCCATTCCAGTACACTGCACTCCAGTCCACCCATTGCATTCCATTCCTTTCCATCCCATTCCATTCCATTCCTTTGCATTTCATTCCATTCCACTCCACTCCAATCAACTCCATTCCATTCCATTCGTTTCCATCCCATTCCATTCCATTCCATTCCATTTCTTTGCATTTCATTCCATTCCACTCCACACCACTCCAATCCACTCCATTCCATTCCATTCTATTCCATTCGATTAATTTTCATTCCATTTAATTCCATTCCATTCCATTCCTTTCCATTCCATTCCACTCCTATCCACTACACTCCAATCCACTGCATTCCGTTCCATTCCATTCCATTTCATTCGTTTGCATTCCCTTCCATTCCATTCCATTCCACCCCTCTCCACTACACTCCAATCCACTGCATTCCATTCCATTCCATTCCATTCCATTCCTTTGCATTCCCTTCCATTGCACTCCACTCCACTCCAAACCACTCCATTCCATTCAATTCCTTTCAATTCCATTCCATTCCTTTCCATTCCAATGCATTACATTACTTTGCATTCCATTCCATTGCATTCCACTGAAGATCAATCCATTACATTCCACTCCACTACACTACACTCCAATCTACTGCATTCCATTCCATTCCATTTCATTCCATTCCATACCATTCCATCCCATTTCATTCCATTCCATACCATTCCATCCCATTTCATTCCATTGCATTCCATTCCATTGATCTCCATTCCATTCTTCTCCATTCCATTCCACTCCACTCTACTCCACTGCAATGTACTGCATCCCATTCCATTCCCTTCCTTCTACTCCATTCCACTACACTCCAATCCACCCCCCTCCAATCCACTCCATTTGATTCAATTCCACTCCATTCTGTTCCATTACTTTGCATTCCATTCCATTCAAGTCTATTCCATTGCTTTCCATTCCATTCCCTTCCATTGCTTTCCATATCATTCCATTCCATTCCACTCCACTACAGTACACACTACTCCACTGCTTTCCATTCCATTCCTTTCTATTCCATTCCATTCTATTCCATTCCTGTCCATTCTGTTCCATTGCATTCCGTTCCATTCCTTTGCATTCCTTTCCATTCCAGTACACTCCACTCCTTTACACTCCATTCTATTCCATTCCTTTCCATTGCATTCCATTCCATAAATTTTCATTCCATTCTATTCCATTCCACTCAATTCCATTCCTTTCCTTTCCTTTCCATTCAATTCCTCTCCATTCTATTCCAGTCCATTCCATTCCACCCCACTCCACTCCACTCCATTCCTTTCCACTCCATTCCACTCCACTCCACTCCAATCCATTCCTTTCTTCTCCATTCCACTACACTGCACTCCAATCCAATCCATTTCCACTCCATTCCACTCCACTCCACTCCAATCCATTCCTTTCTTCTCCATTCCACTGCACTGCACTCCACTCCAATCCATTTCATTTATTTCCATTCCGTTCCATTCCATTCCGTTACATTGCATTCCGTTCCATTCCATTCCTTTCCTTTCCATTCAATTGCTCTCCTCTGTATTCCACTCCATTCCACTCCAACCCACACCACTCCACTCAACTCCATTCCTTTCCACTCCATTCCTCTGCACTGCACTCCACTCCATTTCTTTCTGCTCAATTCCACTACACTGCACTCCTATCCACCCCATTCCATTCCATTCCTTTGCAATCCATTCCGTTCCATTCCATTCCATTCTTCTGCATTGCGTTCCATTCCACTCCACTGCACTCCAATTCATTCCATTCCATTCCATTCCACTCCACTCCACTACACTCCACTGGATTCCATTCCATTGCATTCCATTCCATTCCATTCTATTACATTACATCCATTCCATTCCGTTCCATTCCTTTTCATTCCATTCCGTTGCATTCCCTTCCCTTCCATTCCATTCCATTACATCCATTCCATTCCATTCCATTCCTTTCCATTCAATTCCGTTGCATTCCCTTCCATTCCACTCCACTCCACTCCATTTCACTCAATTCGTTTCCATTCTTTTCCATTCCATTCCTTTGCATTCCGTTGCATTCCACTCCACTCCACTCCAATACACTCCATTCTATTCTGTTCCATTCCATTCTATTCCATTCCCTTCCATTCCAATCCGTTACATTTCATTTCATTTCATTTCATTCCATTTCATTCCATTCCATTCCATTCCATTCCATTCCATTTGTTTCCATTCCATTCCACTACACTCCATTACACTCCATTCCACTCCAACCTACTCCACTCCACTCCAATACATTCTTTCCTCTCCTTTCAACTCCACTCCACTGCATTCCATTCCTTTCTGATCCATTCCACTATACTGCACTACACTTCAGTCCATTCCATTACATTCCTTTCCATTCCATTTCATTCCATTCCATTTGTAACCATTCCATTCCACTTCAGTTTATTTCACTCCATTCCACACCACCCTACTCCACTCCTCTCCACTCCATTAGTTTCCATTCCTTTCAACTCCACTCCACTGCAGTCCATTCCTGTCTGCTCCATTCCACTATACTGCACTCCACTTCCATCCATTCCATTACGTTCCATTCCATTCCATTCCATTCCATTCCATTCCTTTCCATTCAATTCCACTCCTCTATATTCCACTCCACCCAACTCCACTGCACTCCACTCCATTCCTTTCCTTTCCACTCTATTCCACTCCACTCCTCTCCACTCCATTCATTTCTGCTCCATTCCACTACACTGCCCTACAATCCACTGCATTCCATTACATTCCTTTCCATTCCATTCCATTCCATTCCATTCAACACCACTACACTACACTACAATTTAGTGCATTCCATTCCATTCCATTCCATTCCGTTCCATTGCATTTCATTCTATTCCTTTGCTTTCCTTTCCATTCCACTCCACTCCACTCCAATACACTCCATTCTATTCCATTCCATTCCATTCCATTCCTTTCCAGTCCATTCCATAAATTTGCATTCCATTCAATAGCATTCCGTTAGATTCCATTGTATTCCATTCCTTCCCATTCCACTCCACTTCACTGCACTCCAATGCAATGCATTCCATTCCATTCCATTCCCTTCCATTCCATTCCATTCCATTCCATTCCATTCCATACCAATCCGTTACATTTCATTCCATTTCATTCCATTGCATTACATTCCATTCCTCCCCATTTCTTTCCATTCTATTCTATTCCTTTCCATTCTGTTCCATTGTATTCCATTCCATTCCATTGCATTGCATTAGATGCCACTCCACTCCACTCCAATCCACTCCTTTCTATTCCAATCCATTCCATTCCATTCCATTCCATTCCATTCCATTCCATTCCATAATTTAGCATTCCATTCTATTCCATTGCCTTCCATTCTGTTTCATTGCATTCCATTCCTTTCCATTCCACTCCACTCCACTACACTCCTATCCACTACTTTCCATTCCTTTCGATTCCATTCCATTCCATTCCATTCCATACCAATCCATTGCATTTGATTGCATTTCATTCCATTGCAATCCATTTCATTCCGCTCCGTTCGATTTCATTCCATCCCATTCCTTTACATTGCCTTCCATTCCATTCAATTGCATTCAATTCCATACCATTCCTTTCCATTCCATTCCACTCCACTTTTTTCCACTCCATACCACTCTACCCAACCCACTACGCTCCATTCCATTGCTTTCCAGTCCATTCAACTCCACTCCACTCCATTCTATTCCTTTCTGCTCCATTCCACTACACTGCATTTCACTCCAATCCATTCCATTCCATTGCATTCCATTCCATTCCATTCCTTTCTGTTACACTGCAATCCATTCCATTCCATTCCATTCCTTTCGATTGCATTCCATTCCTTTCTGTTCCTTTACCTTCAATCAACCTCAACTCTGTTCCACTCCATTCCACTCCACCCCACTTTACTACACTGCGCTCCAATCCCTTCCACGGCATTCCCCTCCACTCCATTGCACTACACTCCATTTCCTTCTGCTCCATTCCACTACACTGCATTCCATTCCACCCCATTCCATTCCATTCCTTTCCATTCAATTCCATTCCTTGCAATTCTTTCCATTCCACTCCATTCAACCCCAATCCACCCCTTTAGGCCTACAGTGAAAAACGAAATATCTTCCCATAAAACCTACACAGAAGCATTCTGTGTATCTTCCCTCTGACCTGTGCATTCATCTAACAGAGTTGATCCTTACTTTTGATTGAGCAGTTTCAAAACACTCTTTTTGTACAATCCACAAGTGGACATTTGGAGCACATTGAGGCCGATAATTTAAAACTTAATATCTTCCCATAAAAGCTACACAGAAGGATTCTTTAAAACTTTTCCCTGTTCTGTGCATTCATCTCACAGAAATCAACCTATCTTTTGATGGAGCACTTTTGAAACACTCTCTTTGTAGATTCTGCAGGTGGACATTTGGAGCGTTTTCAGGCCTATGGTGAAAAACGAAATATCTTCAAATAAAAACTACACAGAAGCATTCTGTGAAACTTCTTTCTGATCTGTGCATTCATCTAACAGAGTTGAACCTTTCTTTTGATTAAGCTGTTTTGAAACACTCTTTTTGCAGAATATGCAAGTGGATATTTGGAGAATATTGGGGCCTACGATGAAAAACAGAATATCATGCCATAAAAACTACACAGAAGGATTCTGTGAAACTTTTTTCTGTTCTGTGCACTCATCTCAGAGAGTAGAACATTTCTTTTGATGGAGCAGTTTTGAAAAACTCTTTTTCTAGAAACTGCAAGTGGACATTTGGAGCGCTTTGAGGCCTATTGTGGAGAAAGGAATGTGCAAATAAAAACTACACAGAAGTAATCTCTGAAACTTCCTTATGAACTGTGCATTCATCTCAGAGAGTGGAAACTTTCTTTTGATTGTGCAGCTTTGAAACAGGCTTTTTGTAGAATCTGTAATTGGACATTTTGAGAGCATTGAGGCCTATGATGAAAAAAGAAATATCTTCCAATAGAAACTACACAGAAGCATTCTGTGAAACTTCCTTCTGATCTGTGCATTCATTTAACAGAGTTGAACCTTACTTACGATGGAGCAGTTTTGAAACACTCTTTTTGTACTATATGCAAGTGGACATTAGGAGAATATTGAGGCCTATGGTGAAAAACGAAATATATTCCCATAAAATCTACACAGAAGCATTCTGTGAAACCTCTTTCTATTCTGTGAATTCATCTCACAGAGTTGAACCTTACTTTTGATTTAGCAGTTTTGAAACACTCTTTTTTTTATAATCTGCAGGAGGACATTTGGAGTGCTATGAGGCCTATGGTGAAAAAAGAAACATCTTCAAATAAAAACTACACAGAAGTAATCTGTGAAACTTCTTTATGAACTGTGCATTCATCTCAGAGAATGGAACATTTCTTTTGATTGTGCAGCTTTGAAACAGGTTTTTTGTAGAATCTGCAATTGGACATTTGTAGAGCATTGAGGCCTATGGCGAAAAAAGAAATATCTTCCCATAAAAACTACACAGAAGCACTTTGTGAAACTTCTTTCTATTCTGTGCATTCATCTCAGAGGGTAGAACCTTTCTTTTGATTAAGCAGTTTTGAAACACTCTTTTTGTAGAATCTGCAAATGGACATTTGGAGCACTTCGAGGCTTATCTTGGAAAAGGGAATATCTTCAAATAAAAACTACACAGAAGTAATCTGTGAAACTTCTTTCTGATCTGTGCATTCATCTAACAGAGTTGAATCCTACTTTTGATTGTGCAGTTTTGAAACACTCTTTTGTAGAATCTGCAAGTGGACATTTGGAGAACATTGATGCCTATAGGGAAAACGAAATATCTTCCCATAAAAACTACACAGGAGCATTCTGTGAAACTTCTTTCATTCTGTTCATTTATCTCACAGAGTAGAAACTTTCCTTTGATTGAGCAGTTTTGAAACACTCATTTGTAGAATCTGCAAGTGGACTTTTGGAGCGCTTTGAGGCCTATGGTGGAAAAAGGAATATCTTCAAATAAAAACTACACAGAAGCATTCTGTGAAACTTCTTTCTGATCTGTGCATTCTCCTAACTGAGATGAACATTTCTTTTGATTGAGCAGTTTTGAAACACTCTTTTTGTAGAATCTGCAAGTGGACATTTGGAGATCTTTGTGGCCTATGCTGAAAAAGGAAATAACTTCTAGTAAAAACTACACAGAATACTTCTGTGAAAATTCTTTCTATTCTCTGCATTCATCTCAGAGTTGAACCTTTCTTTTGATTGAGCAGTTTGCAAACACTCTTTTTGTATAAACTGCAAATGGACATTTGCAGCGCTTTGAGGCCTATCGTGAAAAAAGGAATATCTTCAAATGAAAACTACACAGAACTAATCTGTGAAATTTCTTTATGAACTGTGCATTCATCTCAGAGAGTGGAGCCTTTCTTTTGATTGTGCAGGTTTGAAACAGGCTTTTCATAGAATCTGAAATTGGAGATTTCTAGAGCATTGAGGCCTGTGGTGAAAAAAGAAATATCTTCCCATAAAAACTACACGGAAGCATTCTCTGAAACTTCTTTCTCATCTCTGCATTCATCTAAAAGTGTCAAACCTTACTTTTGATTGAGCAGTTTTGAAACACTGTTTTTGTAGAATATGCAAGTGGACATTTGGAGAACATTGAGTCCTATGGTGAAAAACGAAATATTTTCCCATAAAAACTACACAGAAGCATTCTGTGAAACTTCTTTCAATTCTGTTTATTCATCTCACAGAGTAGAACTTTTCTTTTGATTGAGCACTTTTGAAACACTGTTTTTGTAGAATATGCAAGTGGACATTTGGAGAACATTGAGGCCTACGGTGAAAAACGAAATATTTTCCCATAAAAACTACACAGAAGCATTCTGTGAAACTTCTTTTTATTCTGTTCATTCATCTCACAGAGTAGAACTTTTCTTTTGATTGAGCACTTTTGAAAAACACTTTTTATAGAATATACAAGTGGATATTTGGAGCACTTTGAGGCCTATTGTGGAGAAAGGAATATCTTCAAATAAAAACTACACAGAAGCGTTCTGTGAAACTTCTTTCTGATCTGTGCATTCATCAAATGGAGTTGAACCTTTCTTTTGATTGAGCAGTTTTGAAACACTCTTTTTGTAGAATCTGCAAGTGGAAATTTGCAGATCTTTGAGGCCTATGGTGAAAAACAAAATATCTTCAACTGAAAACTACACAGAATACTTCTGTGAAAATTCTTTCTATTCTCTGCATTCATCTCACAGAGTTGAACCTTTCTTTTGATTGAGGAGTTTTGAAACACTCTTTTTGTATAAACTGCAAGGGGATATTTGGAGCGCTTTGAGGCTTATAGTGGAAAATGGAATATCATCAAATATAAACTACACAGAGTTAATATGTGTAAGTTATTTATGAACTGTGCATTCATCTCTGAGAGTGGAAATTTTCTTTTGATTGTGCAGCTTTGAAACAGGCTTTCCGTAGAATCTGCCATTGGACATTTCTAGAGCATTGACGCCTAGGGTGAAAAAAGAAATATCTTCCCATAAAAACTACACCAAAGCATTTTGTGAAACTTCTTTCTGATCTGTTCATCCATGTAACAGAGTTGAACTTTACTTTTGATTGAGCCACTCTTTTTGTAGAATCTGCAATTAGACATTTGGAGAATATTAAGACCTACGGCGAAAAACGAAATATCTTCCGCTAAAAACTACACATAAGTATTCTGTGAAACTTCTTTCTATTCTGTTCATTCATCTCAGAGAGTAGAACCTTTCTTTTGAGTGAGTAGTTTTCAAACTCTCTTTTTGTAGAATCTTCAAGTGGACACTTGGAGCGCTATGAGGCCAATCGTGAAAAAAGAATATCTTCAAATAAAAACTACACAGAAGCATTCTGTGAAACTTCTTTCTGATCTGTGCATTCGTCTCACTGAGTTGAACCTTTCTTTTGATTGAGCTGTTTTAAACACTCTTTTTGTAGAATCTGCAATAAATGTTTGGAGAACATTGAGGTCTTCAGTGAAAAACGAAATATTTTCCCATTAAAACTACGCAGAAGCATTCTCTGAAACTTCTTTCTGATCTGTGCATTCATCTAACAGAGTAGACAATTTCTTTTGATTGAGCAGTTTTGAAACACTCTTTTTGTAGAATTTGCCAGTGGATATTTCGAGATCTTTGAGGCCTCTGGTGAAAAACGAAATATCTTCAAGTAAAAACTACACAGAATACTTCTGTGAAATTTCTTTCTATTCTCTGCATTCATCTCACAGAGTTGAACCTTTGTTTTGATTGAGCAGTTTTGAAACACTCTGTATGATCTGCAAGTAGACATTTGGAGTGCTTTGAGGCCTACCGTGGAAAAAGGATTATCTTCAAATAAATCTACACAGAAGTAATCTGTGAATCTTCTTTATGAACTGTGCATTCATCTCAGAGAGTGGAACTTTCCTTTTGATTGTGCCGCTTTGAAACAGGCTTTTCGTAGAAACTGCAATTGGACATTTCTAGAGCATTGAGGCCTAGGGTGAAAAAAGAAATATCTTCCCATAAAAACTACGTGGAAGCATTCTGTGAAACTTCTTTCAGATCTGTGCATTCATTTAACAGAGATGAACCTTACTTTTGATTGAGCAGTTTTGAAACTCTCTTTTTGTAGAATCTGCAAGTGGAATTTTGGAGAACATTGAGGCCTACCATTAAAAATGAAATATCTTCCCCTAAAAACTACACAGAAGCATTCAGTGAAACTTCTTTCTATTCTGTTCATTCATCTCACAGAGTAGAACCTTTCTTTTGTTTGAGCAGTTTTGAAACTCTCCTTTTGCAGAATCTGCAAGTGGACATTTGGAGTGCTATGAGGCCTCTCTTGGAAAAAGGAATATCTTCAAATAAAAACTACACTGAAGCATCCTGTGAAACTTCTTTCTGATCTGTGCATTCATCTCACTGTGTTGAACCTTTCTTTTGACTGAACTGTTTTGAAACACTCTTTTTGGAGAATCTGCAAGTGGATATTTGGAGAATATTGAGGCCTATGGTGAAAAACGAAATATCTTCCTATTAAAACAATGCAGAAGCTTTGTGTGAAACTACTTTCTGATCTGTGCATTCATCTAACAGAGTAGAACATTTCTTTTGATTGAGCAGTTTTGAAACATTCTTTTTGTGGGATCTGCAAGTGGACATTTGGAGATCTTTGAGGCCTCTGGTGAAAAACAAAATATCTTCAAGTAAAAATGACACAGAATACTTGTATGAAATTACTTCCTATTCTTTGCATTCATCTCACAGAGTTGAACTTTTCTTTTGATTGAGCAGTTTTGAAACTCTCTTTTTGTAGAATCTCCTAGTGGACATTTGGAGCACTTTGAGGCCTATCGTGGAAAAAGGAATATCTTCAAATAAAAAGTACACAGAAGCATTCTGTGAAACTTCTTTCTGATCTGTGCATTCATCTCACTCAGTTGAACCTTTCTTTTGATAGAGCTGTTTTGAAACACTCTTTTTGTAGAATCTGCAAGTGGATATTTGGAGATGTTTGAGGCGTCTGGTGAAAAACGAAATATCATCATGTAAAAACTACACAGAATACTCTTGTGAAATTTATTTCTATTCACTGCATTCATCTCACAGAGTTGAACCTTTCTTTTGATTGAGCAGTTTTGAAACACTCTTTCTGTATAAACTGCAAGCGGACATTTGGAGCACTTTTAGGCCTATCGTAGAAAAAGGAATATCTTCAAATAAAAACTACACAGAATTAGTCTGTGAATCTTCTTTATGAACTGTGCATTCATCTCAGAGAGTGGAACCTTTCTTTTGATTGTGCTGCTTTGAATCAGGCTTTTCGTAGAAACTGCAATTGGACATTTCTAGAGAATTGAGGCCTGGGGTGAAAAACGAAATATCTTCCCATAAAAACTACATGGAAGCATTCTGTGAAACTTCTTTCTCATCTGTGCATTCATCAAACTGAGTTGAACCTTACTTTTGATTGAGCAGTTTTGAAACACTCTTTTTGTTGTATCTGCAAGTGGACATTTGGAGAACATTGAGGACTACGCTGAAAAACGAAATATCTTCCTCTTAAAAGTACACAGAAGCATTCTGTGAAACTTCTTTCTATTCTGTGCATTCATCTCACAGAGTGGAACCGTTCTTTTGATTGAGCAGTTTTGAAACTCTCTTTTTGTAGAATCTGCAAGTGGACATTTGGAGTGCTATGAGGCCTATTGTGGAAAAAAGAATATCTTCAAATAAAAACTACATAAAAGCATTCTGTGAAACTTCTTTCTGATCTGTGCATTCATCTCACTGAGTTGAAACTTTCTTTTGTTTGAGCTGTTTTGAAACACTCTTTTTGCACAATCTGCAAGTGGATATTTGGAGAACATTGATGCGTGTGGTGAAAAATGAAATATATTTCCATTAAAACTGTGCAGAAGCATTCTGTGAATCTTCTTTTGGATTGTGCATTCATCTAACAGAGTAGAACATTTCTTTTAGTTGAGCAGTTTTGAAACACACTTTTTGTAGAATCCGCAAGTGGACATTTGGAGATCTTTGAGACCTATGATGAAAAACGAAATATCTTCAAGTAAAAACTACACAGAATACTTCTGTGAAAATTCTTTGTATTCACTGCATTTATCTCACAAAGTTGAACCTTTCTTTTGATTGAGCAGTTTTGAAGCACTCTTTTTGTATGAACTAGAAGCGGACATTTGGAGCGCTTTGAGGCCTATTGTGGAAAATGGAATATCTTCAAATAGAAACTAAACAGAGGTAATCTGTGAATCTGCTTTATGAACTCTGCATTCATCTCAGATAGTGGAACTTTTATTTTGATTGTGCCACTTGGAAACAGGCTTTTAGTAGAAAATGCAGTTGGAGATTTCTAGAGCATTGAGGCCTAGGGTGAAAAAAGAAATATCTTCCCATAAAAGCTACACGAAAGCATTCTGTGAAACTTCTTTCTCATCTGTGCATTCGTCTAACAGAGTTGAACTTTACATTTCATTGAGCAGTTTTGAAACACTCTTTTTGTAGAATCTTCAAGTGGACATTTGGAGAAAATTGAGGCCTATGGTGAAAAACGAAGTATCTTCCCCTAAAAACTACACAGAATCATTCTGTGAAACTTCTTTCTTTTTTGTTCATTCATTTCACAGAGCAGAACCTTTCTTTTGATTGAGCAGGTTTGAAACTCTCTTTTTGTAAAATCTGCAAGTGGATATTTGGAGTGCTATGAGGCCTACCATGGAAAAAGGAATATCTTGAAATAAAAACTGCAAAGAAGTATTCTGTGAAACTTCTTTCTCATCTGTGCAATCATCTCACTGAGTTGAACATTTCCTTTGTTTGAGCTGTTTTGAAACACTCTTTTTCTAGAATCTGTAAGGGGATATTTGGAGAACATTGAGGCCTACGGTGAAAAACAAAATATCTTGCCATTAAAACTACGCAGAAGCATTCTGTGAAACTTCTTTCTGATCTGTGCCTTTGTCTAGCAGAGTAGAACACTTCTTTTGATTGAGCAGTTTTGAAACACTCTTTTTGAAGAATCTGCAAGTGGACATTTGGAGATCTTTGAGGCCTCTGGTGAAAAACGAAATATCTTCAAGTAAAAACTACACAGAATTCTTCTGTGAAATTTCTTTCTATTCTCTGCATTCATCTCACAGAGTTGAACCTTTCTTTTGATTGAGCAGTTTTGAAACACTCTTTCTGTATAAACTTCAAGTGGACATTTTGAGCCCTTTGAGGCTTATAGTGGAAAAAGAAATATCTTCAAATAAAAACTACACAGAAGTACTCTGTGAATCTTCTTTATGAACTGTTCATTCATCTCAGAGAGTGGAACCTTTCTTTTGATTGTGCAGCTTTGAAACAAGCTTTTCGTAGAAACTGCAATTGGACATTTCTGGAGCACTGAAGCCTAGGGTGAAAAAAAAATATCTTCCCATAAAAAATACAAGGAAGTATTCTGTGAAACTTCTTTCTGATCTGAACCTTACTTTTGATTGAGCAGTTTTGAAACACTCTTTTTGTAGAATCTGCAATTGGACATTTGGAGCGCTATGAGGCCTATCCTGGAAAAAGTAATAACTTCAAATAAAAACTACACAGAAGCATTCTGTGAAACTTCTTTCTGATCTGTGCATTCATCTCACTGAGTTGGAAATTTCTTTTGTTTGAGCTGTTTTGAAACACTCACTCTGCAGAATCTGCAAGTGGATATTTGGAGAACATTGAGGCCTATGGTGAAATACGAAATATCTTCTTATTAAAACTGTACAGAAGCATTCCGTCAAACTTCTTTCAGATCTGTGCATTCATCTAACAGAGTAGAACGTTCCTTTTGATTGAGCAGTTTTGAAACACTCTTTTTGTAGAATCTGCAAGTGGACATTTGTAGAACATTGTGTCCTACGGTGAAAAAAGAAATATCTTCCCCTAAAAACTACACAGAAGCATTCTGTGAAACTTCTTTCTATTCTGTTCATTCATCTCACAGAGTAGAACCTTTCTTTTGATTGAGCAGTTTTGAAACTCTCTTTTTGTACAATCTGCAAGTGGACATTTGGAGCGCTATGGGGCCTATCATGGAAAAAGGAATATCTACAAATAAAAACTACACAGAAGAATTCTGTGAAACTTCTTTTTGATCTGTGCATTCATCTCACTGAGTTGAACCTTTCTTTTGATTGAGTTTTTTTGAAACACTCTTTTTGTAGAATCTGCAAGTGGATATTTGGAGAACATTGAGGCCTACGGTGAAAAACGAAACATCTTCCCATTAAAAGTACGCAGAAGCATTCTGTAAAATTTCTTTCAGATCTATGCATTCATCTAACAGAGTAGAACATTTCTTTCAATTGAACAGTTTTGAAACACTCTTTTTGTAGAATCTGCAAGTGGACATTTGGAGATCTTTGAGGCCTCTGGTGATAAATGAAATATCTTCAAGTAAAAACTACACAGAATAATTCTGTGAAATTTCTTTCTATTCTCTGCATTGATCTCACAGAGTTGAATCTTTCTTTTGATTGAGCAGTTTTGAAACACTCTTTCTGTATAAGTTGCAAGTGGACATTTGGAGCGCTTTGAGGTGTATCGTGAAAAAAGGAATATCTTCAAATAAAAACTACACAGAAGTAATCTGTGAATCTTCTGTATGAACTGTGCATTCATCTCAGAGAGTGGAATCATTCTTTTGATTGTGCCATTTTGAAACAGGCTTTTCATAGAAACTGTATTTGGACATTTCTAGAGCATTGAGGCCTAGGGTGTAAAAAGAAATATCTTCCCATAAAAACTACACAGAAGCATTCTGTGAAACTTCTTTATGATAAGTGCATTTATCTAACAGAGTTGAACCTTACTTTTGATTGAGCATTTTTTAAACAATCTTTTTGTCGAATCTGCAAGTGGACATTTGGAGTACTTTGAGGCCTAATGTGAAAAACGAAATATCCTCCCCTAAAAACTACACAGAAGAATTCTGTGAAACTTCTTTCTATTCTCTTCATTAATCTCACAGAGTAGAACCGTTCTTTTGATTGAGCAGTTTTGAAACTCTCTTTTTGTAGAATCTGCAAGTGGATATTTTAGCGCTTTGAGGCCTATTGTGGAAAAAGTAATATCTTCAAATAAAAACTAAACAGAAGCATTCTGTGAAACTTCTGTCTGATCTGTGGGTTCATCTCACTGAGTTGAACCTTCCTTTTTTTTGATCTATTTTGAAACACTCTTTTTGTGGAATCTGCAAGTGGATTTTTGGAGTAAATTGAGGCCTACGGTGAAAAACGAAATATCTTCCCATTAAAGCTGCACAGAAGCGTTCTCTGAAACTTCTTTCTGATCTTTGCATTCATCTATCAGAGTAGAACATTTCTTCTGATTGAGCAGTTTTGAAACACTCTTTTTGTAGAATCTGCAAGTGGACATTTGGAGATCTTTGAGGCCTCTGGTTAAAAAGGAAATATCTTCAAGTAAAAACTGCACAGAATACTTCTGTGAAATTTTTTTCTATTCTCTGCATTCATCTCACAGAGTTGAAACTATCTTTTGACTGAGCAGTTTTGAAACACTCTTTGTGTATACACTGCAAGTGGATATTTGGAGTGCTTTGAGGCCTATTGTGGAAAAAAAATTATCTTCAAATAAAAACCACACAGAAGTAATCTGTGAATCTTCTTTATGAACTGTGCATTCATCTCAGAGATTGGAAGCTTTCTTTTGATTGTGCAGCTTTGAAGCAGGCTTTTCGTAGAATCTGCAATTGGACATTTCTAGAGCATTGAGACCAAGGGTGAAAAAAGAAACATCTCCCCATAAAAACTACAAGGAAGCATTCTGTGAAACTTCCTTCTGATCTGTGCATTCATCTAACAGAGTTGAACCATACTTTTCATTGAGCAGTTTTGAAACACAGTTTTTGTAGAATCTGCAAGTGTACATTTGGAGAACAATGAGGCCTGCGGTGAAAAACGAAATATCTTCCCCTATAAACTACACAGAAGCATTCTGTGAAACTTCTTTCTATTCTGTTCATTCATCTCACCGAGTAGAACCTTTCTTTTGATTGACTCGTTTTGAAACTCTCTTTTTGTAGAATCTGCAAGAGGACATTTGGAGCGCTTTGAGGCCTATCGTGGAAAAAGGAATATCTTCAGATATAAACTACACAGAAGAATTCTGTGAAACTTCTTTCTTATGTGTGCATTCATCTCACTGAGTTGAACCTTTCTTTTGCTTGAATTGTTTTGAAACTCTCTTTTTGTAGAATCTGCAAGTGGACATTTAAAGAGAACATTGAGGCCTACGGTGAAAAAAGAAATATCTTCCAATTAAAACTACGCAGAATCATTCTGAGAAACTTCTTTCAGATCTGTGCAATCATCTAACAGAGTTAAACCTTACTTTTGATTGAGCAGTTATGAAACACTCTTTTTTTTTTTATTATACTTTAGGTTTTAGGGTACATGTGCTCAATGTGCAGGTTTGTTACATATGTATCCATGTGCCATGTTGATTTCCTGCACCCATTAACTCGTCATTCAGCATTAGGTATATCTCCTAATGCTGTCCCTCCCCCCTCCCCCAACCCCACAACAGTCCCCAGAGTGTGATGTTCCCCTTCCTGTGTCCATGAGTTCTCATTGTTCAATTCCCACCTATGAGTGAGAACATGCGGTGTTTGGTTTTTTGTCCTTGCGATAGTTTACTGAGAATGATGTTTTCCAGTTTCATCCATGTCCCTACAAAGGGCACAAACTCATCATTTTTTTATGGCTGCATAGTATTCCATGGTGTATATGTGCCACATTTTCTTAATCCAGTCTATCATTGTTGGACATTTGGGTTGGTTCCAACTCTTTGCTATTGTGAATAGTGCCGCAATAAACATACGTGTGCATGTGTCTTTATAGCAGCATGATTTATAGTCCTTTGGGTATATACCCAGTAATGGGATGGCTGGGTCAAATGGTATTTCTAGTTCTAGATCCCTGAGGAATCACCACACTGACTTCCACAATGGTTGAACTAGTTTACAGTCCCACCAACAGTGTAAAAGTGTTCCTATTTCTCCACATCCTCTCCAGCACCTGTTGTTTCCTGATTTTTTAATGATGGCTATTCTAATTGGTGTGAGATGGTATCTCACTGTGGTTTTGATTTGCATTTCTCTGATGGCCAGTGATGATGAGCATTTTTTCATGTGTTTTTTGGCTGCATAAATGTCTTCTTTTGAGAAGTGTCTGTTCATGTCCTTCGCCCACTTTTTGATGGGGTTGTTTGCTTTTTTCTTGTAAATTTGTTTGAGTTCATTGTAGATTCTGGATATTAGCCCTTTGTCAGATGAGTAGGTTGTAAAAATTTTCTCCCATACTGTAGGTTGCCTGTTCACTCTGATGGTAGTTTCTTTTGCTGTGCAGAAGCTCTTTAGTTTAATTAGATCCCATTTGTCAATTTTGGCTTTTGTTGCCATTGCTTTTGATGTTTTAGACATGAAGTCCTTGCCCACGCCTATGTCCTGAATGGTATTGCCTAGGTTTTCTTGTAGGATTTTAATGGTTTTAGGTCTAACATTTAAGTCTTTAATCCATCTTGAATTAATTTTTGTATAAGGTTTAAGGAAGGGATCTAGTTTCAGCTTTCTACATATGGCTTGCCAGTTTTCCCAGCACCATTTATTAAATAGGGAATCCTTTCCCTATTTCTTGTTTTTGTCAGGTTTGTCAAAGATCAGATAGTTGTAGATATGCAGCATCATTTCTGAGGGCCCTGTTCTGTTCCATTGATCTATGTCTCTGTTGTGGTATCAGTACCATGCTGTTTTGGTTACTGTAGCCTTGTAGTATAGTTTAAAGTCAGGTAGCATGATGCCTCCAGCTTTGTTCTTTTGGCTTAGGATTGACTTTGTGATGCCGGCTCTTTTTTGGTTCCATATGAACTTTAAAGTAGTTTTTTCCAATTCTGTGAAGAAAGTCATTGGTAGCTTGATGGGGATGGCATTGAATCTATAAATTACCTTGGGCAGTATGGCCATTTTCATGATATTGATTCTTCCAACCCATGAGCATGGAATGTTCTTCCATTTGTTTGTATCCTCTTTTATTTCATTGAGCAGTGGTTTGTAGTTCTCCTTGAAGAGGTCCTTCACATCCCTTGTAAGTTGGATTCCTAGGTATTTTATTCTCTTTGAAGCAATTGTGAATGGGAGTTCAATCATGATTTGGCTCTCTGTTTGTCTATTATTGGTGTACAAGAATGCTTGTGATTTTTGTACACTGATTTTGTATCCTGAGACTTTGCTGAAGTTGCTAATCAGCTTAAGGAGATTTTGAATGGGCAAAAACTGGAAGCATTCCCTCTGAAAACTGCCACAAGACAGGGATGCCTTCTCTCACCGCTCCTATTCAACATAGTGCTGGAAGTTCTGGCCAGAGCAATCAGGCAGGAGAAGGAAATAAAGGGTATTCAATTAGGAAAAGAGGAAGTCAAATTGTCCCTGTTTGCAGATGACATGATTGTATATCTAGAAAACCCCATTGTCTCAGCCCAAAATCTCCTTAAGCTGAAACACTCTTTTTGTAGAATCTGCAATTGGGCATTTGGGGAACATTGAGGCCTACAGTGAAAAACGAAATATCTTCCCCTAAAAACTACACAGAAGCATTCTGTGAAACTTCTTTCTATTATGTTTATTCATCTCACAGAGAAGAACCTTTCTTTTGATTGAATTGTTTTGAAACTCTCTTTTTGTAGAATCTGCAAGTGGACATTTAAAGAGAACATTGAGGCCTACGGTGAAAAAAGAAATATCTTCCAATTAAAACTACACAGAAGCATTCTGTGAAACTTCTTTCAGATCTGTGCATTCATCTAACAGATTTGAACCTTACTTTTGATTGATCAGTTTTTAAACACTCTTTTTGTAGAATCTGCAATTGGGCATTTGGAGAACATTGAGGCCTACGGTGAAAAACGAAATATCTTCCCCTAAAAACTACACAGAAGCATTCTGTGAAACTTCTTTCTACTCTGTTCATTCATCTCACAGAGAAGAACATTTCTTTTGACTGCGCAGTTTTGAAACACTCGTTTTGTAGAATCTGCATGTGGACATTTGGAGCGCTTTGAGGCCTATCGTGGAAAAAGGTATATCTTCAAATAAAAATTACACAGAAGCATTCTGTGAAACTTCTTTCTGATCTGTGGAGTCAGCTCACTTAGTTTAACCATTCTTTTGAATGAGTTGTTTTGAAACATACTTTGTGTAGAATCTGCAAGTGGATATTTGGAGAACATTGAGGCCTACGGTGAAAACTGAATTATCTTCCCATTAAAACTAAGCAGAAGCATTCTGTGAAACTTCTTTCTGTTCTGTGCATTCATCTAACAGAGTAGAACACTTCTTTTGATTGAGCAGTTTTGAAACCCTCTTTTTGTAAAATCTGCAAGTGGACATTTGGAGATCTTTGAGGCCTATGGTGAAAAATGAAATATCTTCAAGTAAAAACTACACAGAATACTTGTGTGAAATTTCTTTCTATTCTCTGCATTCATCTCAATGAGTTGAACCTTTCTTTTGCTTTACCTATTTTGAGACACTCTTTTTGTAGAATCTGCAAGTGGATATTTGGAGAACATTGAGGACTATGGTGAAACACAAAATATCTTCCCATTAAAACTACGCAGAAGCATTCTGTGTAACTTCTTTCTGATCTGTGCATTCATCTAACAGAGTAGAACATTTCTTTTGATTGAGCAGTTTTGAAACACTCTTTTTGTGGAATGTGAAAGTGGACATTTGGAAATCTTTGAGGCCTATGGTCAAAAATGAAATATCTTCAAGTAAAAACTACACAGAATAATTCTGTGAAATTTCTTTCTATTCTCTGAATTCATCTCACTGAGTTGAACCTTTTTTTGGATTAAGCAGCTTTGAAACCCTCTTTCTGTATAAAATGCAACTGGACATTTGGAGTGCGTTGAGGCCTATCGTGGAGAAACGAATATCTTCAAATAAAAACTACACAGAAAAAGTCTGTGAAACTTCTTTATGGACTGTGCATTCATCTCAGAGAGTGCAACATTTCTTTTGATTTTACAGCTTTGAAACAGGCTTTTCGTAGAATCGGGAATTGGACATTTCTAGAGCATTAAGGCCCAGGGTGAAAAAAGAAATATCTTCCCATAAAAACTACAAGGAAGCATTTTGTGAAACTTCTTTCTGATCTGTGCATTCATCTAACAGAGGTGCAGCTTACTTTTGATTGAGCAGTCTTGAAACACTCTTTTTGTAGAATCTGCAAGTGGACATTTGGAGAACATTGAGGCCTATGGTGAAAAACGAAATATCTTCCCCTAAAAACTACACAGAAGCATTCTGTGTAACTGTTTCTGTTCTGTTCATTCATCTCACAGAGTAGAACCTTTCTTTTGACTGAGCAGTTTTGAAACACTATTTTTGTAGAATCTGCAAATGGACATTTGGAGTGCTTTGAGGCCTCTTGTGGAAAAAGGTCTATCTTCAAATAAATCTACACAGAAGCATTCTGTGAAACTTCTTTCTGATCCGTGCTTTCATCTCACGGAGTTGAATATTTCTTTGATTGAGCTATTTTGATACACTGTTTTTGTAGAATCTGCAAGTGGATATTTGCAGAACATTGAGACCTATGGTGAAAAACGAAATATCTTCCCATTAAAATTACGCAGAAGCATTCTGTGAAACTTCTTTCTGATCTATGCACTCATCTAACAGAGTAGAATACTTCTTTTGATTGAGCAGTTTTGAAACACTCCTTTTGTAGAATCTGCAAGTGGACATTTGGAGATCTTTGAGGCCTCTGGTGAAAAACGAAATATCTTCAAGTAAAAACTACACAGAATACTTCTGTGAAATTTCTTTCTATTCTCTGCCTTCATCTCACAGAGTTGAACCTTTCTTTTGATTGAGCAGTTTTGAAACACTCTTTCTGTATAATCTGCTAGTGGACATTTGGTGCTTTGAGTCCTATCGTGGAAAAAGGAATATCTTCAAATAAAAACTATACAGAAGTAACCTGTGAATCTTCTTTATGAACTGTGCATTCATCTCAGAGAGTGGAACCTTTCTTTTGATTGTGTGGCTTTGAAACAGGCTTTTCATAAAATCTGCATTTGGACATTTCTAGAGCATTGAGGCCTAGGGTGAAAAAAGAAATATCTTCCCATAAAAACTACACGGAAGCATTCTGTGAAACTTCCTTCTGATCTGTGCATTCATCTAACAGAATTGAACCTTAATTTTGATTGAGCAGTTTTGAAACACTCTTTTTGTAGGATCTGCAAGTGGACATTTGGAGAACATTGAGGCCTACGGTGAAAAACGAAATATCTTTCCCTAAAAACCTCACAGAAGCATTCTGTGAAACTTTTTTCTATTCTGTTCATTAATCTCACAGAGTAGAACCTTTCTTTTGATTGAGCAGCTTTGAAAGTCTTTTTGTAGAATCTGCAAGTGAACATTTGGAGCACTATGAGGCCTATCATGGAAAAAGGAATATCTTCAAACAAAAACTACACAGAAGCATTCTGTGAAACTTCTTTCTGATCTGTGCATTCATCTCACTGAGTTGAACCTTTCTTTTGTTGGATCTATTTTAAAACACTCTTTTTGCAGAATCTGCAGGTGGATATTTGGAGAACATTGAGGCATACGGTGAAAAACGAAATATCATCCCATTAAAACTGCGCAGAAGCATTCTGTGAAACTTCTTTCTGATCTGTACATTCATCTAACAGAGTAGAATCTTTCTTTTGAGTGAGCAGTTTTGAAACACTCTTTTTGGAGAATCTGCAAGTGGATATTTGGAGATCTCTCTGGCCTATGGTGAAAAACGAAATATCTTCAAGTAAAAACTACACAGAATACTTCTGTGAAAATCTAATCTATTCTCTTCATTCATCTCAGAGAGTTAAACCTGTCTTTTGATTGAGCAGTTTTGAAACACTCTTTTTGTATAAACTGGAAGAGGACATTTGGAGCGCTTTGAGGCCTATCGTGGAAAATGGAATATCTTCAAATTGAAACTACACAGAGATAATCTGTCAAACATCTTTATAAACTGTATATTCATCTCAGAAAGTGGAACGTTTCTTTTGATTGTGCAGCTTTGAAACAGGCTTTTCGTAGAAACTAAAATTGGACATTTCTAGAGCATTGAGACCTAGGGTGAAAAAAGAAATATCTTCAAATAAAAACTACATGGAAGCATTCTGTGAAACTTCTTTCTGATCTGTGCATTCATCTAACAGAGTTGAACCTTACTTTTGATAGAGTAGTTTTGAAACACACTTTTTGTAGACTCTGCAAGCGGACGTTTGGAGAACATTGAGGCCTATGGTGAAAAACGAAATATCTTCCCCTAAAAACTACACAGAAGCATTCTGTGAAACATTTTTCTATTCTGATCATTCATCTCACAGAGGAGAAACTTTGTTTTGATTGCACAGTTTTGAAACTGTCTTTTTGTAGAATCTGCAAGTGGACATTTGGAGCGCTATGAAGCTTATCGTGGAAAAAGGAATATCTTCAAATAAAAACCACACAGAAGCATACTGTGAAACTTCTTTCTCCTCTGTGCATTCATCTAACTGAGTTGAACCTTTCTTTTGTTGGAGCTGTTTTGAAACACTCTTTTTGCAGAATCTGCAAGTGGATATTTGCAGAACATTAAAGCCCATGGTGAAAAACGAAATATCTTCCCGTTAAAACAGCACAGAAGCATTCTGTGAAACTTCTTTCTATTCTGTTCATTCATCTCACAGAGTAGAACCATTCTTTTGATTGAGCAGTTTTGAAACACTCTTTTTGTAGAATCTGCAAGTGGACATTTGGAGCACTTTGAGGCCTATCATGGAAAAAGGAATATCTTCAAATAAAAACTACACAGAAGCATTCTGTGAAACTTCTTTCTGATCTGTGCATTCATCTAACTTAGTTGAACCTTTCTTTTGATTGAGCTGTTTTGAAACACTCTTTTTGTAAAATCTGCAAGTGGACATTTGGAGATATTTGAGGTCTATGCTGAAAAATGAAATAACTTCAAGTAAAAACTACACAGAATACTTCTTTGAAAATTCTTTCTATTCTCTGCATTCATCTCACCGAGTTGAACCTTTCTTTTGATTGAGCAGTTTTGAAACACTCTTTTCGTATAAACTGCAAGGCGACATGTGGACGTCTATGAGGCCTATCGTGGAAAATGGAAAATCTTAAAATAGAAACTACACAGCGATAATATGTGAAACTTCCTTATGAACTGTGCATTCATCTCAGAGAGTGGGAACTTTCTTATGTTTGTGCGGCTTTGAAACAGGCTTTTCTTAGAATCTGCAATTGGACATTTCTACAGCATTGAGGCCTAGGGTGAAAAAAGAATCATCTTCCCACAAAAGTACACGGAAGCATTCTTTGAAACTTCTTTCTGATCAGTGCATTCATCTAACAGAGTTGAACCTTACTTTTGATTGAGCAGTTCTGAAACAGTTTTTGTAGAATCTGCAAGTGGACATTTGGAGACCATTGAAGCCCATGGTGAAAAATGAAATATCCTCCCCTAAAAACTACACAGAAGCATTCTGTGAAACTTCTTTCTATTCTGTTCATTCATCTCACAGAGTGGAACCTTTCTTTTTATTGAGCAGTGTTGATACTCTCTTTTTGTAGAATCTGCAAGTGGACATTTGGAGCGCTATGAGGCCTATCGTGGAAAAAGGAATATCTTCAAATAAAAACTACACAGAAGAATTCTGTGAAACTTCGTTCTGATCTGTGCATTCATCTCACTCAGTTGAACCTTTCTTTTGATTCAGCTGTTTTGAAACACTCTTTTTGTAGAATCTGCAAGTGGATATTTGGAGAACATTGAGGTCTACAGTGAAAAATGAAATATCTTCCCATTAAAACTATGCAGAAACATTCTGTGAAACTTCTTTCTGATCTGTGCATTCATCTGACAGAGTTGAACCTTACTTTTGATTGAGCAGTTTTGAACCACTCTTTATGTAGAATCTGCAAGTGGGCATCTGGAGAACATTGAGACCTATGGTGAAAAACGAAATATCTTCCCCTAAAAACTACACAGAAGCATTCTGTGAAACTTCCTTCTATTCTGTGCATTCATCTCACAGATTAAAAGGTTTCTTTTGATTGAGAAGTTTTGAAACTCGGTATTTGTAGAGTCTGCAACTGGACATTTGGAGCGCTATGAGGCCTATCGTGGAAAAAGGAATATCTTCAAATAAAACTACACAGAAGCATTCTGTGAAACTTCTTTCTGATCTGTGCATTCATCTCACTCAGTTGAACCTTTCTTTTGATTGAGCTGTTTTGAAACACTCTTTTTGTAGAATCTGCAAGTGGATACTTGGAGAATATTGAGGCCTACGGTGAAAAACGAAATATCTTCCCATTAAAACTACGCAGAAGCATTCTGTGAAACTTCTTTCTGATCTGTGCATTCATCTGACAGAGTTGAACCTTACTTTTGATTGAGCAGTTTTGAAACACTCTTTTTGTAGAATCTGCAATTGGACATTTGGAGAACATTGAGGCCTACGGTGAAAACCGAAATTTCTTCGCCTAAAAACTAAACAGAAGCATTCTGCAAAACTTCTTTCTATTCTGTTCATTCATCTCACAGAGTAGAAGGTTTCTTTTCATTGAGAAGTTTTGAAACTCGCTTTTTGTAGAATCTGCAAGTGGACATTTGGAGCGCTATGAGGCCTATCATGGAAAAAGGAATATCTTCACTTAAAAACTACACAGAGCCATTCTGTGAATCTTCTTTCTGATCTGTGCATTCATCTCACTGAGTTGAAACTTTCTTTTGATTGACCTGTTTTGAAACACTCTTTTTGTAGAATCTGCAAGTGGATATTTGGAGAACATTCAGGCCTACGGCGAAAAACGAAATATCTTCCCATGAAACCTATGCGGAAGATTTCTGTGAAACATCTTCTCATCTCTGAATTAATCTAAAAAAGTAGAACATTTCCTTTGATTGAGCAGTTTTGAAACACTCTTTTTGTAGAATCTGCAAGTGGACATTTGGAGATCTTTGAGGCCTCTGGGGAAAAACGAAATATCCTTAAGTAAAAACTACACAGAATACTTCTGTGAAATTTCTTTCTATTCTCTGCATTCATCTCACAGAGTTGAACCTTTCCTTTGATTGACCAGTTTCCAACACTCTTTCTGTATAAGTTGCAAGTGGACATTTGATGCACTTTGAGGCCTATCGTGGAAAAAGGAATATCTTCAAATAAAAACTACACAGAAGTAATCTGTGAATCTTCTTTATGAACTGTGCATTCATCTCTGAGAGTGGAACCTTTCTTTTGATTGTGCTGCTTTGAAACAGGCTTTGTAGAAACTGCAATTGGACACATCTAGAGCATTGAGGCCTGGGGTGAAAAAAGAAATATCTTCCCATAAAAACTACACGGAAGCATTCTGTGAAACTTCTCTCTGATCTGTGCATTCATCTAACAGATTTCAACCTTACATTTGATTGAGCAGTTTTGAAACACTCTTTTTGTAGAATCTGCAAGTGGACATTTGGAGAACATTGAGGCTTATGGTGAAAAACGAATTATCTTCCCCTAAAAACTATAGAGAAGCATTCTGGGGAACTTCCTTCTGTTCTGTTCATTCATCTCACAGAGCAGAAACTTTCTTTTGATTGAGCAGTTTTGAAACTCTCTTTTTGTAGAATCTTCTAGTGGACATTTAGAGCGCAATGAGGCCTCTCTTCTAATAAGGAATATCTTCAAATAAAAACCACACAGAAGCATTCTGTGAAACTTCTTTCTGATCTGTGCATTCATCTCACTGAGTTGAATCTTTGTTTAGATTGTGCTCTTTTGAAACACTCTTTTTGTAGAATCTGCAAGGGGATATTTGACATTATTTCTTCCAATGCGGGTTATGAAATATCTTCACATAAAAACTAGACAGAAGCATTCTGAACAACTTCTTTCTGATGTATGCATTCAATACACAGAGCTCAACCTTTCTATTGATTGAGCAGTTTGGAAATACTCTATTTGAAGAAACTGCAAGTGGACATTTGGAGTGCTTTGTGGCCTATGGTGAAAAAGGATATATCTTCCCACAAAAACTACACAGAAGCATTCTGTGAAATTTCTTTCTGATGTGTGTATTCATCTCACAGAGCTAAAGCTTTCTCTAGGTTCAGCAGGTTTGAAACAGTCTTTTTTTAGAATCTGCAAGTGTATATTTGAGATTATTTCATCCAATGCATGTTATGAAATATCTTCACATAAAAACTAGCCAGAAGCATTCTGAACAACTTCTTTCTGATGTATGCATTGAATACACAGAGCTAAACATTTCTATTGATTGAGCAGTTTGAAACACTGTGTTTGAAGAAACTGCAAGGGGACATTTGGAGTGCTTTGAGGCCTATGGTGAAAAAGGATATATCTTTCCACAAAAACTATACAGAAGCATTCTGCAAAATTTCATTCTGATATGTGTATTCATCTCACAGAGCTAAAGCATTCTGTAGGTTCAGCAGTTTTGAAACAGTCTTTCTCCTTGCGATAGTATACTGAGAATGATGTTTTCCATTTTCTTCCATGTCCCTACAAATGACATGAACTCATCATTTTTTATGGCTGCATAGTATTCCATGGTGTATATGTGCCACATTTTCTTCACTCGATCTTAGCCAAAAGGACGAGAAGCGATGTGCCACATTTTCTTAATCCAGTCTATTGTTGTTGGATATTTGGGTTGGTTCCAACTCTTTGCTATTCTGAATAGTGCCGCAATAAACATATGTGTGCATGTGTCTTTATAGCAGCATGATTTGGGTAAATACCCAGTAATTGGATGGCCGAGTCAAATGGTATTTCTAGTTCTAGATCCCTGAGGAATCGCCACAATGACTTCCACAATGGTTGAACTAGTTTACAGTCCCACCAACAGTGTAAAAGTGTTCCTATTTCTCCACTTCCTCTTCAGCACCTGTTGGTTCCTGATTTTTTACTGATGGCCATTCTAACTGGTGTGAGATGTTATCTCACTGTGGTTTTGATTTGCATTTCTCTGATGGCCAGTGATGATGAGCATTTTTTCATGTGTTTTTTGGCTGCATAAATGTCTTCTTTTGAGAAGTGTCTGTTCAGGTCCTTTGCCCACTTTTTGATGAGGTTGTTTGTTTTTTCTTGTAAATTTGTTTGAGTTCATTGTAGATCCTGGATATTAGCCCTTTGTCAGATGAGTAGGTTGCAAAAATTTTCTCCCATTCTGTAGGTTGCCTGTTCACTCTGATGGTAGTTTCTTTTGCTGTGCAGAAGCTCTTTAGTTTAATTAGATCCCATTTGCCAATTTTGGCTTTTGTTATCACAAGGACAAAAACCAAACACCGCATGTTCTCACTCGGGGTGGGAACTGAACAATGAGAACTCATGGAAATAGGAAGGGGAACACCACACTCTGAGGACTGTTGTGGGGTTCGGGGAGTGGGGAGGGACAGCATTAGGAGTTATACCTAATGCGAAATGGCGAATTAATGGGTGCAGAACATCAACATGGCACATGGATACATATGTAACAAACCTGCACATTGTGCACACGTACCCTAAAACCTAAAGTATAAAAAAAAAAAAGAAACAGTCTTTCTCTAGAATCTGCAAGTGGATATTTGAGATTATTTCGTCCAATGCGGGTTATGAAACATCTTCACATAAAAAGTAGACAGAAGCCCTCTGAACAACTTCTTTCTGATGTATGCATTCAATAAACAGAGCTGAAACTTTCTATTGATTGAGCAGTTTCGAAACACTCTGTTTGAAGAAAGTGCAAGTTGACATTTGGAGTACTTTGAGGCATATGGTGAAAAAGGATATATCTTCCTACAAAAACTACACAGAAGCATTCTGCGAAATTTCTATCTCATATGTATATTCATCTCACAGACTTAAAGCATTCTGTAGGTTCAGCAAGTTTGAAACAGTCTTTCTATAGAATCTGCAAGTGGATATTCGAGATTATTTCATCCAATGCGGGTTATGAAATATCTTCACATAAAAACCAGACAGAAGCATTCTGAACAACTTCTTTCTGATGTATGCATTCAATACACAGAGCTGAAACTTTCTATTGATTGAGCAGTTTGGAAACACTCTGTTTGAAGAAACTGCAAGTGGACATTTGGAGTTCTTTGCGGCCCATAGTGAAAAAGGATATATCTTCCAACAAAAACTACACGGAAGCATTCTGCGAAATGTCTTTCTGATGTATGTATTCATCTCACAGAGTTAAAGCATTCTGTAGGTTCAGCAGATTTGAAACCGTCTTTTTCTATAATGTGCAAGTGGATATTTGAGATTATTTCGTCCAATGCGGATTATGAAATATCTTCACATAAAAACTAGACAGAAGCATTCTGACCAACATCCTTCAGATGCATGCATTCAATACACAGAGTGGAACCCTTCTATTGATGGAGCAGTTTGGAAACACTCTGTTTGCAGAATATACATGAGGACATTTGGAGTGCTTTCAGGCCTATGGTGAAAAAGGATATATCTTCCCACAAAAACTACACAGAAGCATTCTGCGAAATGTCTTTCTGATGTATGTATTCATCTCACAGAGTTAAAGCATTCTGTAGGTTCAGCAGATTTGAAACCGTCTTTTTCTATAATGTGCAAGTGGATATTTGAGATTATTTCCTCCAATGCGGGTTATGAAATATCTTCCCATAAAAACCAGACAGAAGTATTCTGAACAACTTCTTCCTGATGTATGCATTCAATACACAGAGCTGAACCTTTCTTTTGATTGAGCAGTTTGGAAACACTCTGTTTGAAGAAACTGCAAGTGGACATTTGGAATGCTTTGAGGCTTATGGTGAAAAAGGATATATCTTCCCACAAAAACTACACAGAAGCATTCTGCGAAATTTCTTTCTGATGTGTGTATTCATCTCACAGTTAAAGCTTTCTCTAGATTCAGCGGGTTCGAAGCAGTCTTTTTGTAGAATCTGAAAGTGGATATATGAGATTATTTCATCCAATGCAGGTTATGAAATATCTTCACAGAAAAACTACACAGAAGCCTTCTGAACAACTTCTTTCCGATGAATGCATTCAATACACGGAGCTGAACCTTTCTATTGATTGAGCAGTTTGGAAACACTCTGTTTGAACAAACTGCAAGTGGACATTTTGAGTGCTTTGTGGCCTGTGGTGAAAAAGGATATATCTTCCCACAAAAAGTACACAGAAGCATTCTGTGAAATTTCTTTCTGATGTGCGTATTCATTTCACAGACTTAAAGCTTTCTCTAGGTTCAGCAGGTTTGAAACAGTCTTTCTCTAGAATCTGCAAGTGGATATTTGAGATTATTTCATCCAATGCAGGTTATGAAATATCTTCACATAAAAACTAGACAGAAGCATTCTGACCAACTACATTCTGATGCATGCATTCAATACACAGAGTGGAAACTTTCTATTGATGGAGCAGTTTGGAAACACTCTGTTTGCAGAATATACATGTGGACATTTGGAGTGCTTTGAGGCCTATGTCGAAAAAGAATATATCTTCCCACAAAAACTACACAGAAGCATTCTGCCAAATTTATTCTGATGTGTGTATTCTCTCACAGAGTTAAAGCATTATCAAGGTTCAGCAGGTTTGAAAAATTCTATCTCTAGAATCTGCAAGTGGATATTTGAGATTATTTCGACCAATGCGCCTTACAAAATATCTACACATAAAAACTAGACAGAAGCATTCTGAACAACTTCTTTCTAATGTATCCATTCAATACACAGAGGAGAACTTTTCTATTGATTGAGCAGTTTGGAAACACTCTGTTTGAAGAATCTGCATGTGGACATTTGGAGTGCTTTGAGGCCTCTAGCGAAAAAGGATACATCTTCCCACAAAAACTACACAGAAGCATTCTGCCAAATTTTTCTGATGTGTGTATTCATCTCACAGAGTTAAAGCTTTCTCTAGGTTAAGCAGGTTTGAAAAAGTCTTTTTGTAGAATCTGCAAGTGGATATTGGAGATTATTTTGTCCAATGCGGGTTATGAAATATCCTCACATAAAAACTAGACAGAAGCATTCTGAACAACTTTCTGATATATGCATTCAATACACAGAGGTGAAACTTTCTATTGATTCAGCAATTTGGAAACACTCTGTTTGAAGAAACTGCAGGTGGACATTTGGAATGCTTTGTGGCCTATGGTGAAAAAGGATATATCTTCCCACAAAAACTACACAGAAGATTTTGCGAAATTTCTTTCTGACGTGTGTATTCATCTCACAGGGTAAAAGCTTTCTCTAGGTTCATTAGGTTTGAAACAGTATTTCTCTAGAATCTGCAAGTGGATATTTGAGATTATTTCATCCAATGCGGGTTATGAACTATCTTTACATAAAAACTAGACAGAAGCATTCTGAACAACTTCCTTCTGATGTATGCATTCAATACACAGACCTGAACCTTTCTATTGATTGAACAGTTTGGAAACACTCTGTTAGAAGAAACTGCAAGTGGACATTTGGAGTGCTTTGAGGCCTAGGGTGAAATAGGATATATCTTCCCACAAAACTTACACAGAAGCATTCTGCGAAATTTCTTTCTGATGTGTGTATTCATCTCACAGATTTAAAGCATTCTCTAGGTTCAGCAGGTGTGAAACAGTCTTTCTCTAGAATCTGCAAATGGATATTTGAGATTATTTCATCCAACGTGGGTTATGAATTATCTTCACATAAAAACTACACAGAGGCATTCTGCGAAATTTCTTTCCGATGTGTGTATTCATGTCACAGAGTTAAAGCATTCTCTCGGTTCAGAAGGTTTGAAACAGTATTTCTCTAGAATCTGCAAGTGGATATTTGAGATTATTTCGTCCAATGTGGGTTATGAAATATGTTCACGTAAATACTAGACAGAAGCATTCTGAACAACTTCTTTCTGATGTATGCATTCAATACACAGAGCTGAACCTTTCTATTGATTAAGCAGTTTGGAAACACTCTGTTTCAAGAAACTGCAAGTGGACATTTGGAATGCTTTGAGGCCTATGGTGAAAAAGGATATATCTTCCCACAAAAACTACACAGAAGCATTCTGCGAAATGTCTTTCTGATGTTTCTATTCATCTCACAGGCTTAAAGCATTCTGTAGGTTCAGCAGGTTGGAAACAGTCTTTCTCTAGAATCTGCAAGTGGATATTTGAGATTATTTCGTCCAATGCGGGTTATGAAATATCTTCACATAAAAACTAGACAGAAGCATTCTGAAAAACTTCTTTCGATGTATGCATTCAATACAGAGGGCTGAACCTTTTTATTAATTGAGCAGTTTGGAAGCCTCTGTTTGAAAAAACTGCAAGTGGACATTTGGAGTGCTTTGAGGCCTATGGTGAAAAAGGATATATCTTCCCACGAAAACTACACAGAAGCATTCTCTGAAATTTCCTTCTGATGTGTGTATTCATCTCACAGATTTAAAGCATTCTCTAGGTTCAGCAGGTTTGAAACAGTCTTTTTGTAGAATCTCTAAGTGGATATATGAGATTATTTTGTGCAATGCGTGTTATGAAATATCTTCACATAAAAACTACATAGAAGCATTCTGAACAACTTCTTTCTGTTGTATGCATTCAATACACAGACCTGAACCTTTCTATTGATTGAGCAGTTTGGAAGAACTCTGTTTGAAGAAACAGCAAGTGGACATTTGGAGTGCTCTGAGGCCTATGGTGAAAAAGTATATATCTTCCCACAAAAACTACACAGAAGCATTCTGCGAAATTTCTCTCTGATGTGTGTATTCATCTCACAGAGTTAAAGTATTCTCTAGGTTCAGCAGGTTTGAAACAGTCTGCAAGTGGATATTTGAGATTATTTCGTCCAATAGGGGTTATGACATATCTTCATATAAAAACTAGACAGAAGCATTTGAACAACTTCTTCCTGATGTATGCATTCAATACAGAGAGCTGAACCTTTCTATTGATTGAGCAGTTTGGAAACACTCTGTTTGAAGAAACTGCAAATGGACATTTGGACTGCTTTGTGGACTATGGTGAAAAAGGATATATCTTCCCACAAAAACTACACAGAAGCATTCTGCGAAATTCCTTTCTGATGTGTGTATTCATCTCACAGTGGTAAACATTCTCTAGGTTCAGCAGGTTTGACACAGTCTTTCTCTAGAATCTGCAGGTGGATATTTGAGATTATTTCATCCAATGCGGGTTATGAAATATCTTCACATAAAAACCTGACAGAAGCATTATGAACATCTTCTTTCCGATGTATGCATTCAATACACAGATCTGAACCTTTCTACTGCCTCAGAAGTTTGGAAACACTCTGTTTGAAGAAACTGCAAGTGGACACTTGGAGTGCTTTGAGGCCTATGGTGAAAAAGGATATATCGTCCCACAAAAACTACACAGAAGCATTCTGCGAAATGTCTTTCTGATGTGTGTATTCATCTCCCAGAGTTAAAGCATTCTCTAGGTTCATCAGGTTTGAAACAGTCTGCCTCTAGAATCTGCAAGTGGATATTTGAGATTATTTCATCCAATTCGGGTAATGAAATATCTTCACTTAAAAACAAGACAGAAGCATTCGGAACAACTTCTTTCTGATGTATGCATTCAATACACAGAGCTGAACATTTCTATTGATTGAGTAGTTTGGAAACACTCTGTTTGAAGAAACTGCAAGTGGGCATTTGGAGTGCTTTGAGGCCTATGGTGAAAAAGGATATATCTTCCCACAAAAACTACACAGAAGCATTCTGCTAAATTTCTTTCTGATGTGTGTATTCATCTCACAGAGTTAAAGCATTCTCTAGGTTCAGCAGGTTTGAAACAGTCTTTGTCTAGAATCTACAAGTGGATATTTGAGATTACTTCGTCCAATGCGGGTTATGAAATGTCTTCACATAAAAACTAGCCAGAAGCATTCTGAACAACTTCTTTCTGATGTATGCATTCAATACACAGAGCTGAACCTTTCTATTGATTGAGCAGTTTGGAAACACTCTGTTTGAAGAAACTGCAAGTGGACATTTTGTGTGCTTTGTGGCCTATGGTGAAAAAGGATATATCATCCCACAAAAACTGCACAAAAACATTCTGCAAAATTTCTTTCTGATGTGTGTATTCATCTCACAGAGTTAAAGCATTCTCTTAGTTCAGGAGATTTGAAACATTCTTTGTCTAGAATCTGCAAGTGGATTTTTGAGATTATTTCATCCAATGCATGTTATGAATTATATTCACATAAAAACTAGACAGAACCATTCTGAACAACTTCTTTCTGATGTATGCATTCAATACACGGAGCTGAACCTTTCTATTGATAGAGCAGTTTGGAAACACTCTGTTTGAAGAAACTGCAAGTGGACATTTGGAGTGCTTTGAGGCCTACGGTGAACAAGGATATATCTTCCCACAAAAACTACACAGAAGCATTCTGCGAAATTGCTTTCTGATGTGTGTATTCTTCTCACAGAGTTAAAGCATTGTCTATGTTCAGCAGATTTGAAACAGTCTTTCTCTAGAATATGCAAGTGGATATTTGAGATGATTTCATCCAATGCGAGTTATGAAATATCTTCACATAAAAACTAGACAGAAGCATTCTGAACAACTTCTTTCTGATGTATGCACTCAATACACAGAGCTGAACCTTTCTACTGATTGAGCAGTTTGGAAACACTCTGTTTCAAGAAACTGCAAGTGGACATTTGGAGTGCTTTGAGGTCTATGGTGAAGAAGGATATATCTTCCTACCAAAACTACACAGAAGCATTCTGTGAAATTTCTTTCTGATGGGTGTATTCATCTCACAGAGTTAAAGCATTCTCGAGGTTTGGCAGGTTTGAAACAGTCTGTCTGTAGAATCTGCAAGTGGATATTTGAGATTATTTTGTCCAATGTGGATTATGAAACATCTTCACATAAAAACTAGACAGAAGCATTCTGAACAACTTCTTTCTGATGTATGCATTCAATACACAGAGCTGAAACTTTCTGTTGATTGAGCGGTTTGGAAAAACTCTGTTTGAAGAAACTGCAAGTGGACATTTGGAGGGCTCTGAGGCCTATGGTGAAAAAGGATATATCTTCCCACAAAAACTACACAGAAACATTCTGCAAAATTTCTTTCTGATGTGTGTATTCATCTCATGGAGTTAAAGCTTTCTCAAAGTTCAGCAGGCTTCAAAAAGTTTTTTTCTAGAATCTGCAAGTGGATATTTGAGATTATTTCGTCCGAAGCAGGTTATGAAATATCTCAACATAAAAACTAGACAGAAGCATTCTGAACAACTTCTTTCTGATCTTTGCATTCAATACACAGAGCTCAACCTTTCTTTTTTTTTTTTTTTTTTTTGAGACGGAGTCTCACTCTCTCACCCAGGCTGGAGTGCAGTGGCGCGATCTCGGCTCACTGCAAGCTCCGCCTCCTGGGTTCACGCCATTCTCCTGCCTCAGCCTCAAACTTTCTTTTGATTGAGCAGTTTGGAAACACTCTGTTTCAAGAATCTGCAAGTGGACATTTGGAGGGAATTGAGGCCTATGCTGAAAAAGGTTGTATCTTCCAAGGAAAACTACACAGAAACATTCTGCCAAATTTCGTTCTCATGTGTGTATTCATCTCATGGAGTTAAAGCTTTCTCTAAGTTCAGCAGGTTTGAAACAGTCTTTTTCTAGAATCTGAAAGTGGATATTTGAGATTATTTCATCCAAAGCGGGTTATGAATTATCTTCACATAAAAGCAAGTCAGAAGCATTCTGAACAAGTTCCTTCTGATCGGTGCATTCAATACACAGAGCTGAAGGTTTCTCTTGATTGATCAGTTTGGAAACACTCTGTTTGAAAATCTGCAAGTGTACATTTTTAGGGCTTTATGGCCTATGGTGAAAACGGATATATCTTCCCACAAAAACTACACAGAAACATTCTGCGAAATTTCTTTCTGATGTGTGTATTCATCTTATGGAGTTAAAGCTTTCTCTAAGTTCAGCAGGTTTGAAACAGTCTTTTTCTAGAATCTGCCAGTGGATATTTGAGATTATTTCATTCGAAGCGGGTTATGCAATATCTTCAAATAAAAACTAGACAGAAGCATTCTGAACAACTTCTTTCTGATTGGTGCATTCAATACACGGAGTTGAAACTTTCTCTTGATTGAGCAGTTTGGAAACACTCTGCTTGAGGGATCTGCAAGTGGACATTTTGAGGGCTTTGAAGCCTATGCTGAAAAAGGATATGTCTTCCCACAAAAACTACACAGAAACATTCTGCAAAATTTCTTTCTGATGTGTGTATTCACCTCACGGAATTAAAGCTTTCTCTAGGTTCAGCAGGTTTGAAACAGTATTTTTCTTTTTTTTTTTATTATACTTTATGGTTTTAGGGTACATGTGCACAATGTGCAGGTTTGTTACATATGTATCCATGTGCCATGTTGATTTCCTGCACCCATTAACTCGTGATTTAGCATTAGGTATATCTCCTAATGCTGTCCCTCCCCCCTCCCCCCACCCCACAACAATCCCCGGAGTGTGATGTTCCCCTTCCTGTGTCCATGAGTTCTCATTGTTCAATTCCCACCTATGAGTGAGAACATGCAGTGTTTGGTTTTTTGTCCTTGCGATAGTTTACTGAGAATGATGTTTTCCAGTTTCATCCATGTCCCTACAAAGGACACGAACTCATCATTTTTTATGGCTGCATAGTATTCCATGGTGTATATGTGCCACATTTTCTTAATCCAGTCTATCATTGTTGGACATTTGGGTTGGTTCCAACTCTTTGCTATTGTGAATAGTGCCGCAATAAACATACGTGTGCATGTGTCTTTATAGCAGCATGATTTATAGTCCTTTGGGTATATACCCAGTAATGGGATGGCTGGGTCAAATGGTATTTCTAGTTCTAGATCCCTGAGGAATCGCCACACTGACTTCCACAATGGTTGAACTAGTTTACAGTCCCACCAACAGTGTAAAAGTGTTCCTATTTCTCCACATCCTCTCCAGCACCTGTTGTTTCCTGATTTTTTAATGATGGCCATTCTAATTGGTGTGAGATGGTATCTCACTGTGGTTTTGATTTGCATTTCTCTGATGGCCAGTGATGATGAGCATTTCTTCATGTGTTTTTTGGCTGCATAAGTATCTTCTTTTGAGAAGTGTCTGCTCATGTCCTTCACCCAGTTTTTGATGGGGTTGTTTGTTTATTTCTTGTAAATTTGTTTGAGTTCATTGTAGATTCTGGATATTAGCCCTTTGTCAGAAGAGTAGGTTGCAAAAATTTTCTCCCATTCTGTAGGTTGCCTGTTCACTCTGATGGTAGTTTCTTTTGCTGTGCAGAAGCTCTTTAGTTTAATGAGATCCCATTTGTCGATTTTGGCTTTTGTTGCCATTGCTTTTGGTGTTTTAGACATGAAGTCCTTGCCCACGCCTATGTCCTGAATGGTATTGCCTAGGTTTTCTTGTAGGATTTTAATGGTTTTAGGTCTAACATCTAAGTCTTTAATCCATCTTGAATTAATTTTTGTATAAGGTGTAAGGAAGGGATCCAGTTTCAGCTTTCTACATATGGCTAGCCAGTTTTCCCAGCACCATTTATTAAATAGGGAATCCTTTCCCCATTTCTTTGTTTTTTTCAAAGATCAGATAGTTGTAGATATGTGGCATCATTTCTGAGGGCTCTGTTCTGTTCCATTGATCTATGTCTCTGAAGCATTCCCTCTGAAAACTGGCACAAGACAGGGATGCCCTCTCTCACCGCTCCTATTCAACATAATGCTGGAAGTTCTGGCCAGAGCAATCAGGCAGGAGAAGGAAATAAAGGTTATTCAATTAGGAAAAGAGGAAGTCAAATTGTCCCTGTTTGCAGATGACATGATTGTATATCTAGAAAACCCCATTGTCTCATCCCAAAATCTCCTTAAGCTGATTAGCAACTTCAGCAAAGTCTCAGGATACAAAATTAATGTACAAAAATCACAAGCATTCTTGTACACCAATAACAGACAAGCAGAGAGCCAAATCATGAGTGAACTCCCATTCACAATTGCTTCAAAGAGAATAAAATACCTAGGAATCCAACTTACAAGGGATGTGAAGGACCTCTTCAAGGAGAACTACAAACCACTGCTCAATGAAATAAAAGAGGATACAAACAAATAGAAGAACATTCCATGCTCATGGGTTGGAAGAATCAATATCGTGAAAATGGCCATACTGCCCAAGGTAATTTGTAGATTCAATGCCATCCCCATCAAGCTACCAATGACTTTCTTCACAGAATTGGAAAAAACTACTTTAAAGTTCGTATGGAACCAAAAAATAGCCCGCATCGCCAAGTCAATCCTAAGCCAAAAGAACAAAGCTGGAGGCATCACGCTACCTGACTTTAAACTATACTACATGGCTACAGTAACCAAAACAGCATGGTACTGGTACCGAAACAGTCTTTTTCTAGAATCTGCATGTGGATGTTTGAGATTAATTAATTTGAAGCGGATTATGAAGTATCTTCACAGAAAAACTAGACTGAAGCATTCAAAACAACACCTTTCTGATTGGTGCATTCAATACAGATAGCTGAACCTTTCTTTTGATTCAGCAGTTTGGCAACACTCAGTTAGAAGAATCTGCAAGTGGACATTTGGAGGGCTTTGAGGCCGATGGTGAAAAAGATATATCTTCCCACAAAAACTACACAGAAACAATCTGCGAAATTTCTTTCTGATGTGTGTACTCATCTCATGGAGTTAAAGCTTTCTCTAATTAAAGCAGGTTTGAAACAGTCGTTTTCTAGAATCTGCAAGTGGACATCTGAGATTATTTCATCCGAAGTGGGTTATGAAATATCTTCACATAAAAACTAGACAGAAGCACTCTGAACAACTTCTTTCTGATCGGTGCATTCAATACACATAGCTGAAATTTTCGTTGGATTGAGTAGTTTGGAAACACTCTGTTTCAAGAATCTGCAAGTGGACATTTGGAGGGCTTTGAGGCCAATGCTGTAAAAGGATATATCTTCCCCCAAAAACTACACAGAAACATTCTGCGAAATTTCTTTCTGATGTGTGTATTCATCTCACGGAATTAAAGCTTTCTCTAAGTTCAGCAGGTTTGAAACAGTCGTTTTCTGGAATCTGCAAGTGTGTAATTGAGATTATTTCGTCCAAAGCCGGTTATGAAATATCTTCACATAAAAACTAGACAGAAGCATTCTGAACAACTTCTTTCTGATCGGTGCATTCAATACACAGAATTGAAACTTTCTTTTGATTGAGCAGTTTGGAAACACTGTTTGAAGAATCTGCAAGTGGACATTTGGAGGGCTTTGAGACCTATGGTGAAGAAGGATATGTCTTCACACAAAAACTACACAGAAACATTCTGCGAAGTTTCTTTCTGATGTGTGTATTCACCACACGGAGTTAAAGCTTTCTCTAAGTTCAGCAGGTTTGAAACAGTCTTTTTCTGGAATTTGCAAGTGTGTATTTGAGATTATTTCATCCGAAGCATGTTATGAAATATCTTCACATAAAAACTAGACAAAAGCTTCAGAACAATTTCTTTCTGATAAGCTCATTCAATACACAGAGCTGAACCTTTCTTTTGATTGAACAATTTGGAAACACACTGTTTGAAGAATCTGCAAGGGGACATTTGGCGGTTTTTGAGGCCTATTATGAAAAAGATATAGCTTCCCACAAAAACTACACAGAAACATTCTGCAAAATTTCGTCCTGATGTGTGTATTCACCTCACGGAGTTAAAGCTTTCTCTGAGTTCAGCAGGTTTGAAACTGTCTTTTTTTAGGATCTGCAAGTGGATAATTGAGATTATTTCGTTCGAAGGGGGTTGTGAAAAATCTTCACATAAAAACTAGAGAGAAGCATTCTGAACAACTTCTTTCTGATCGGTGCATTCAATACACAGAGCTGAACCTTTCGTTTGATTGAGTAGTTTGGAAACACTCTGTTTGAAGAATCTGCAAGTGGACATTTGGAGGGCTTTGAGGCCGATGGTGAAAAAGGATATATCTTCCCACAAAAACTACACAGAAACAATCTGCGAAATTTCTTTCTGATGTGTGTACTCACCTCATGGAGTTAAAGCTTTCTCTAATTAAAACAGGTTTGAAACAGTCGTTTTCTAGAATCTGCAAGTGGACATTTGAGATTATTTCATCCGAAGTGGGTTATGAAATATCTTCACATAAAAACTAGACAGAACCACTCTGAATAACTTCTTTCTGATTGGTGCATTCCATACACAGAGCTGAAGCTTTCTTTTGATTGAGCAGTTTAGAAACACTCTGAAGAATCTGCAAGTGGACATTTTTAGGGCTTTGTGACCTATGGTGAAAACGGGTATATCTTCCCACAGAAACTACACAGAAACATTCTGCGAAATTTCTTTCTGATGTGTGTATTCATCTCACAGAGTTAAAGCTTTCTCTAATCTCAGCAGGTTTGAAGCAGTCTTTTTCTAGAATCTGCAAGTGGATATTTCAGATTATTTCATCCGAAGCGTGTTATGAAATATCTTCACCTAAAAACTAGACAGAAGCTTTCTGAAGAACTTCTTTCTGATAGGTGCATTCAATACACAGAGCTGAAGCTTTCTTTTGATTTACGAGTTTGGAAACACTGTGTTTGAAGAATCTGCAAGTGGACATTTGGAGTGCTTTGTGGCTTATGGTGAAAAAGGCTATATCTTCCCACAAAAACTAAACAGATATATTCTGTGAAATTTCTTTCTGATGTATTTATTCATGTCATGGATTTAAAGCTTTCTCTAAGTTCAGCAGGCTGAAAACAGTCTTTTCCTGGAATATGCAAGTGGATATTTGAGATTATTTCATCAGAAGTCTGTTATGAAATATCTTCACATAAAAACTAGACAGAAGCATTCTGAACAACTTCTTTCTGATTGGTGCATTCAATACACGGAGCTGAATCTTTCTTTTGATTGAGCAGTTTGGAAACAATCTGTTTGAAGAATCTGCAATTGGACATTTTAGGGCTTTTAGGCCTATGCTGAAAAAGGATATATCTTCCCACAAAAACTACACAGAAACATTCTACGAAATTTCTTTCTGATGTGTGTATTCATCTCACGGAGTTAAAGCTTTCTCTAAGTTCAGCAGGTTTGAAACAGTCCTTTTCTAGAATCTGCAAGTGGATATTTGAGATTATTTTGTCTGAAGCGGCTTATAAAATATCTTCAGATTCAAACTAGACAGAAGCATTCTGAACAACTTCTTTCTGATCAGTGCATTCAATACACAGAGCTGAAGCTTTCATTTGATTGAGCAGTTTGGAAACAATCTGTTTGAAGTATCTGCAAGTGGAAATTTGAGGGCTTTGGGGCCTATGGTGATAAAGGATATATCTTCCCACAAAAACTACACAGAAACATTCTGCGAAATTTCTTTCTGATGAGTGTATTCACCTCACGGAGTTAAAGCTGTCTCTAAGTTCATCAGGTTTTAAAGTGTCTTTTTGTAGCATCTGCAAGTGGATATTTGAGATTATTTCATCCGTAGCGGGAAATGAAATATCTTTACACAAAAACCAGACAGAAGCATCCTGAACAACTTCTTTCTAAATGGTGCATTGAATACACAGAACTGAATATTTCGTTTGATTGAGTAGTTTTGAAACACTCTGTTTGAAGAATCTGCAATTGGACATTTGGAGGGATTTGAGGCCTATGGTGAAAAAGGATATATCTTCCCACAAAAACTACACAGAAACATTCTGCGAAATTTCTTCCTGATGTGTGTATTCCTCTCACGGAGTTAAAGCTTTCTCTGAGTTCAGCAGGCTTGAAACAGTGTTTTTCTAGCATCTGCAGGTGGATATTTGAGATTATTCCATCCGAAGCGGGTTATGAAATATCTTCACATAAAAACTAGACAGAAGTATTCTGAACAACTTTTTTCTGATCAGTGCATTCAATACACAGAGCTGAAGCTTTCTTTTGATTGAGCAGTTTGGAAACACACTGTTTGAATAATCTGCAGGTGGACATTTGGAGGGCTTTGAGGCCTATGGTGAAAAAGGATATATCTTCCCACAAAAACTACACAGGAACATTCTGCGAAATTTCTTTCTGATGTGTGTATACATCTCACGGAGTTAAAGCTTTCTCTGAGTTCAGTAGGTTTGAAACAGTGTTTTTCTAGAATCTGCAACGCAACATTTGAGATTATTTTGTCCGCAGCATGTTATGAAATATCTTCACATAAAAACTAGACAGAAGCATTCTGAACAACTTCCTTCTGATCGGTGCATTCAATACACGGAGCTGAACCTTTCTTTTGATTGAGCAGTTTGGGAACACTGTGAGGAATCTGCAAGTCAACATTAGGAGGGCTTTGAGGCCTATGGTGAAAAAGGGTGTATCTTCCCAGAAAAACTACAGAGAAGCATTCTGAGAAATTTCTTTCTGATGTGTGTATTCATCTCACGGAGTTAAAGCTTTCCCTAAGTTCTGCAGGTTTGAAACAGTCTTTTTCTGGTATTTGCAAGTGGATAGTTGAAATTATTTCGTCCGAAGCGGGTTATGAAATATCTTCACATAAAAACTAGACAGAAGCATTCTGAACAACACCTTTCTGATTGGTGCATTCAGTACACAGAGCTGAAACTTTCTTTTGATTGAGCAGTTTGCAAACACTCTGTTTGAAGAATCTGCAAGTGGATATTTGGAGGGCTTTGAGGCCTATGGTGAAAAAGGATATATCACCCCAGAAAAACTACACAGAAGTGTTCTGCGAAATTTCTTTCTGATGTGAGTATTCATCTCACGGAGTTAAAGCTTTCTCTAGGTTCAGCAGGTTTGAAACAGTCTTTTTCTATAATCTGCAAGTGAATATTTGAGATTATTTCGTCCGAAGCGGGTTATGAAATATCTTCACATAAATACTAGACAGAAGCATTCTGAACAACTTCTTATATATCGGTGCTTTCCATACACAGAGCTGAAGTTTTCTTTTGATTGAGCAGCTTGGAAACACTCTGTTTGAAGTATCTGCATGTGGACATTTGGTGGGCTTTTAGGCCTACGGTGAAAAAGGATATATATTCCCACAAATCTACACAGAAATATTCTGCGAAATTTCTTTCTGATGTGTATTCATCTCACGGAGTTAAAGCTTTCTCGAATTTCAGCAGGTTTGAAACAGTCTTTTTCTAGAATCTGCAAGTGGATATTTGAGATTATTTCATCTGAAGCGGTTTATGAAATATCTTCACATGGAAACTAGACAGAAGCATTCTGGACAACTTCTTTCTGATGGGTGCATTCAATACACACAGCTGAATATTTCTTTTGATTGAGCAGTTTGGAAACACTCTGTTTGAAGAATCTGCAAGTGGATATTTGGAGGATTTTGTGGCGTATGTTGAAAAAGGATATATCACCACACAAAAACTACACAGAAGCATTCTGCAAAATTTCTTTCTGATGTGTGTGTTAATCTCACGGAGTTAAAGCTTTCTCTAAGTTCAGCAGGATTGACCCAGTCTTTTTCTAGAATCTGCAAGTGGATATTTGAGATTATATCATCTGAAGCGAGTGATGAAATATCTTCACATAAAAACGAGACAGAAGCATTCTGAACAACTTCTTTCTGCTCAGTGCATTCAATACACAGAGCTGAACCTTTCTGTTGATTGAGCAGTTTGGAAAAACTCTGAAGAATCTGCAAGTGGACATTTGGTGGGCTTTGAGGCCTATGGTGAAAAAGGATATATCTTCCCAGAAAAAGTACACAGAAACATTCTGAGAAATTTCTTTCTGATGTGTGTATTCATCTCACGGAGTTAAGGCTTTCTCTAGGTTCAACAGGTTTGAAACAGCGTTTTTCTAGAATCTGCAAGTGGATATTTGAGAGTATTTCATCCGATGTGGGTTATGAAATATCTTCACATAAAAACTAGACAGAATCTTTCTGAGCAACTTCCTTCAGATCGGTGCATTCAATACACACAGCTGAACCTTTCTTTTGATTGAGCAGTTTGGAAACACTCTGAAGAATCTGCAAGTGGACATTTGGAGGGCTTTGAGGCCTATGGTGAAAAAGGATATATCTTCCCACAAATACTACACAGAAACATTCTGCGAAATTTCTTTGTGATGTTTGTATTCATGTCATGGAGTTAAAGCTTTCTCTAAGTTCAGCACGTTTGAAACAGTCTTTTTCTAGAATCTGCAAGTGGATATTTGAGATTATTTCATCAGAGGTGGGTTATGAAATATCTTCACATAAAAACTACTCAGAAGCATTCTGAACAACTTCATTCCGATCAGTGCATTCAATACACAGAATTGAAACTTTCTTTTGATTGAGTAGTTTGGAAACACTCTGAAGAATCTGCAAGTGGACATTTGGAGGGCTTTGAGGCCTATGATGAAAAAGGATATATGTTCCCACAAAAACTACACAGAAACATTCTGCGAATTTTCTTTTTGATGTGTGTATTCATCTCTTGGAGGTAAAGCTTTCCCTAAGTTCAGCAGGTTTGAAACAGTCTTTTTCAAGAATCTGCAAGTGGATATTTGAGATTATTTTGTCCAAAGCAGGTTATGAAATATCTTCACGTAAAAATTAGAAGCATTCTGAACAACTTCTTTCTGATCAGTGCATTCAATACACACAGCTGAACCAGGCTTTTGATTGAGCAGTTTGGAAACACTCTGTTTGAAGAATCTGCAAGTGCAAATTTGGAGGGCTTTGAGGCTTATGGTGAAAAAGGATATATCTTCCAACAAAAACTACACAGAAATACTCTGCGAAATTACATTCTGATGTGTGTATTCATCTCACGGAATTAAAGCTTTCTCTAAGTTCAGCAGGTTTGAAACTGTGTTTTTCTAGAATCTGCAAATGGATATTTGAGATTAGTTCGTCTGTAGCGGGTTTTGAAATATCTTCACATAAAAACTAGACAGAAACATTCTGAAAAAATTCTTTCTGATCGGTGCATTCAGTACACAGAGCTGAACATGTCTTTTGATTGAGTAGTTTGGAAACACTCTGTTTGAAGAATCTGCAAGTGGACATTTGGAGGGCTTTGAAGTCTATGGTGAAAAATGATATATCTTCCCACAAAAACTACACAGAAACATTCTGCGAAATTTCTTTCTGATGTGTGTATTCATCTCACAGAGTTAAAGCTTTCTGTAAGTTCAGCAGGTTTGAAACAGTGTTTTTCTAGAATCTGCAAGTGGATATTTGAGATTACTTCATCCTAAGCGGGTTATGAAATATCTTCACATAAAAACCAGACAGAAGCAGTCTGAACAACTTCTTTCTGATCGGTGCATTCAATACACATAGCTGAACATGTCTTTTGATTGAGTAGTTTGGAAACACTCTGTTTGAAGAATCTGCAAGTGGACATTTGGAGGGCTTTGAGGCCTATGGTGAAAGAGGATATATCTTCCCACAAAAACTACACAGAAACATTCTGGAAATTTCTTTCTGATGTGTGTATTCATCTCACGGAGTTAAAGCTTTCTCTAAGTTCAGCAGGTTTGAACCAGTCTTTTTCTATAATCTGCAAGTGGATATTTGAGATTATTTTATCCGAAGAGGGTTATGAAATATCTTCACATAAAAACTAGACAGAAGCATTCTGAACAACTTCTTTCTGATCGGTGCATTCAAAACACACAGCCGAATCTTTCTTTTGATTGAGCAGTTTGGAAACACTCTGTTTGAAGAATCTGCAAGTGCACATTTGGAGGGCTTTGAGGTCTATGGTGAAAAAGGATATATCTTCCCACAAATACTACACAGAAACATTCTGCGAAATTTCTTTCTGATGTTTGTATTCATGTCATGGAATTAAATCTTTCTCTAAGTTCAGCAGGTTTGAAACAGTCTTTTTCTAGAATCTGCAAGTGGATATTTTAGATTATTTCATCAGAGGTGGGTTAGGAAATGTCTTCACATAAAAACTACACAGAAACATTCTGAACAACTTCGTTCTGATTGGTGCATTCAATACACAGAGTTGAAACTTTCTTTTGATTGAGTAGTTTGGAAACACTCTGAGGAACCTGCAAGTGGACATTTGGAGGGCCTTGAGGCCTTTGGTGAAAAAGGATATATGTTCCCACAAAACCTACACAGAAACATTCTGCGTAATTTCTTTCTGATGTGTGTATTCATCTCACGGAGTTAAAGCTTTCTCTAAGTTCAGCAGGTTTCAAACAGTGTTTTTCTAGAATCTGCAAGTGGATATTTGTGATTATTTCATCCAAAGTGGGTGATGAAATATCTTCACATAAAAACTAGACAGAAGCTTTCTGAACAACTTCTTTCTGATTGGTGCGTTCAACACACAGTGCTTAACATTTCTTTGGATTTTGCAATTTGAAGACAATCTGTCTGAAGAATCTGAAAGTGGAGAGTTGGTGGGCTTTGAGGCCTATGGTGAAAAACGATATATCTTCCCACAAAAACTACACAGAAGCTCTCTGCCAAATTTCTTTCTGATGTGTGTATTCATCTCACGGAGTTAAAGCTTTCTCTAAGTTCAGCAGCTTTGAAACTGTCTTTTTCTAGAATCTGCAAGTGGATATATGAGATTATTTTGTCCGAAGCGGGTTATGAAATATCTTCACATACAAACTAGACAGAAGCATGCTGAACAACTTCTTACTGATCAGTGCATTCAACACACAGAGCTGAATCTTTCTTTTGATGGAGCAGTTTGGAAACACTCTTTTTGAAGAATCTGGAAGTGGACATTTGGAGGGCTTTCAGGCCTGTGGTGAAAAAGGATATATCTTCCCAGAAAAACTACACAGAGACATTCTGCGAAATTTCTTTCAGATGTGTCTATTCATCTAACGGAGTTAAAGCTTTCTCTAAGTTCAGCAGGTTTGAAACAGTCTTTTTCTAGAATCTGAAAGTGGATATTTGAGATTATTTCCTCCGAAGCGGGTTATGAAATATCTTCACATAAAAACTAGACAGACGCATTCTGAACAACTTCTTTCTGAATTTGCATTCAATACACAGAGGTAAACCTTTCTTTTGATTGAGCAGTTTGGAAACACTCTGTTTGAAGAATCTGCAAGTGGACATTTGGAGGGCTTTGAGGCCTACGGTGAAAAAGGATATATCTTCCCACAAAAACTACACAGAAACATTCTGCGAAATTTCTTTCCGATGTGTGTATTCATCTCACGGAGTTAATGGTTTCTGTAAGTTCAGCAGGTTTGCAACAGTGTTTTTCTAGAATCTGCAAGTGGATATTTGAGATTATTTCGTCCGAAGCGGGTTATGAAATATCATCAAATAAAAACTAGACAGAAGCATTCTAAACAACTTCTTTTGATCGGTGCATTCAACTAACAGAGTTGAACCTTAGTTTTGATTGAGCAGTTTTTAAACACTCTATTTGTAGAATCTGCAAGTGGACATTTGGACAACACTCAGGCCTATGGTGAAAAAATAAATTTTTTCCCATAAAAACTACACGGAAGCATTCTGTGAAACCTCTTTCTGATCTGTGCATTCAACCAATAGAGTTTAAGCTTAGTTTTGATTGAGCAGTTTTGAATCACTCTATTTGAAGAATCTGCAAGTGGATATTTGGTGAACCTTGAGGCCTACGGTGAAAAACGAAATATCTTCCAATAAAAACTACACAGAAGCATACTGTGAAACTTCCTTGTATTCTGTTCATTCATCTCACAAAGTAGAAGCTTTCTTTTGACTGAGCAGTTTTGAAACACTCTTTTTGTAGAATCTGCAAGGGGACATTTGGAGCACTTTGAGGCCTATCGTGGAAAAAGGTATATCTTCAAATAAAAACTACACAGAAGCATTCTGTGAAACTACTTTCTGATCAGTGCATTCATCTCACTGAGTTGAAACTTTCTTCTTATTGAGCTGTTTGAAACACTCTTTTTGTAGAATCTGCAAGGGGATATTTGGAGAATATTGAGGCATAAGGTGTAAAATGAAATATCTTCCCCTTAAACTACACAGAAGCATTCTGTGAAACTACATTCTGATCTGTGCATTCATCTAACAGAGTAGAACGTTTCTTTTGATGGAGCAGTTTTGAAACACTCTTTTTGTAGAATCTGCAAGTGGATATTTTGAGATATTAGAGGCCTATGGTGAAAAACGAAATATCTTCAAGTAAAAACTACAGAGAATACTTCTGTGAAATTTCTTTCTATTCTCTGCATTCATCTCACAGTGTTGAACCTTTCTTTTGATTGGGTAGTTTTGAAACACTCTTTCTGTATAAACTGCAAGTGGACATTTGGAGCACTTTGAGGCCTATTGTGGAAAAAGGAATATCTTCAAATAAAAATTACACAGAAGCACTGTGTGAAACTTCTTTCTGATCTGTGCATTCAACTAACAGGTTTGAACCTTACATTTGATTGAGCAGTTTTGAAACACTCTTTTCGTAGAATCTGCAAGTGGACATTTGAAGAACATTCAGGCCTATGGTGAAAAAAGAAATATCTTCCCATAAAATCTACATGGAAGCATTCTGTGAAACATATTCCTGATCTGTGCATTCAACTAACAGAGTTTAACCTTAGTTTAGATTGAGCAGTTTTGAAAGACTCTTTTTGTAGAATCTGCAATTGGACATTGTGAGATCTTTGAGGCCTATGGTGAAAAACGAATATCTTCAAGTAAAAACTACAGAGAATTCTTCTGTGAGATTTCTTTCTTTTCTCTGCATTCATCTCACAGTGTTGAAACTTTGTTTTGATTGGGTAGTTTTGAAACAGTCTTTCTGTACAAACTGCAAGTGGACATTTGGAGAGCTTTGAGGCCTATCGTGGAAAAAGTTATATCTTCAAATAAAAACTACACAGAAGCATTCTCTGAACCTACTTTCTGATCTGAGATTTCATCTCACTGAGTTGAATGTTTCTTTTGATTGAGTTGTTTTGAAACACACTTTTTGTAGAATATGCAAGGCGATATTTGGAGAATATTGAGGCATAACGTGTAAAACGAAATATCTTCCCCTTAAAACTACACAGAAGCATTCTGTGCAATTACTTTCTGATCTCTGCATTCATCTAACAGAGTAGAACCTTTCTTTTGATTGAGCAGTTTTTAAACCCTCTTTTTGTAGAATTTCCAAGTGGACATTTGGAGATCTTTGAAGCCTATTGTGGAAAAATGTATATCTTCAAATAAAAACTACACAGAAGCATTCTGTGAAACTACTTTCTTATCTGTGCATTCATCTCACTGAGTTGAACCTTTGTTTAGATTGAGCTGTTTTGAAACACTCTTTTTGTAGAATCTACAAGGGGATATTTGAAGAATATTGAGCCATAGGGTGTAAAACGAAAGACCTTCACCTTAAAAGTACACAGAAGCATTTTGTGAAACTGCTTTCTGATCTATGCATACATCTAACAGAGTAGAACTTTTCTTTTGATGGAGCAGTTTTGAAATACACTTTTTGTAGAATCTGCAAGTGGACATTTGGAGAATATTGAGGCCTATGGTGAAAAACGAAATATCTTCCCATAAAAACTGCACGGAAGCATTCTGTGAAACTTCTTTCTGATCTGTGCATGCAACAAAAGGAGTTGACCTTTACTTTTGATTGAGCAGTTTTGAAACACTCTATTTGTAGAATCTGCAAGTGGACATTTGGATAACCTAGAGGCCTACAGTGAAAAACGAAATATCTTCCCATAAAAACTACACAGAAGCATTCTGTGAAACTTCTTTCTATTCTGTTCATTCATCTCACAATGTAGAACCTTTCTTTTGACTGAGCAGTTTTGAAGCACTCTTTTTGTAGAATCTGCAAGTGGACATTTGGAGCGCTTTGAGGCCTAGCGTGGAAAAAGTTATATCCTTATATAAAAACTACACAGAAGCATTCTGTGAAACTACTTTCTGATCCCTCCGTTCATCTCACAGAGTTGAACCTTTCCTTTGATTAAGCTGTTTTGAAACACTCTTTTTGTAGAATCTGAAAGGGGATATTTGGAGAATATGGAGGCATACGGTGTAAAAGGAAATATCCTCCACTTAAAACTACACAGAAGCATTATGTGTAACTACTTTCTGATCTTTGCATTCATCTAACAGAGTAGAACCTTTCTTTTGATGGAGCAGTTTTGTAACACTCTTTTTGTAGAATCTGCAAGGGGACATTTGGAGATCTTTGAGGCCTATGGTGAAAAACGAAATATCTTCAAGTAAAAACTACACAGAATACTTCTGTGACATTTCTTTCTATTCTCTGCATTCATCTAACAGTATTGAACCTTTCTTTGGTTGGGTAGTTTTGAAACACTCTTTCTGTATAAACTGCAAGTGGACATTTGGAGCGCTATGAGGCCTATCGTGGAAAAAGGAATATCTTCAAACAACAACTACACAGAAGCATTCTGTGAAACTTCTTACTGATCTGTGCATTCAACTAACAGAGTTGAACCTTACTTTTGATTGAGGAGTTTTGAAACACTCTTTTTGTAGAATCTTCGAGTGGACATTTGGAGAACATTCAGGCCTATGGTGAAAAAAGAAATATCTTCCCAAATAAATGCACGGAAGCATTCTCTGAAACTTCTTTCCGATCTGTGCAATCAACTAACAGAGTTGAACCTTACTTTTCATTGAGCAGTTTTGAAACACTCTATTTGTAGAATCTGCCAGTGGACATTTGGAGAAAATTGAGGCCTATGGTGAAAAATGAAATATCTTCCCCTAAAAATTACATGGAAGAATTCTGTGAAACTTCTTTCTATTCTGTACATTCATCTCACAATTTAGAACCTTTCTTTTGACAGAGCAGTTTTGAAACACTCTATGTGTAGAATCTGCAAGTGGACATTTGGAGCACTTTGAGGCCTACGGTGGAAAAAGGTATATCTTCAGATAAAAACTACACAGAAGCATTCTGTGAAACAATTTTCTGATCTGTGCATTGATCTCACTGAGTTGAACATTTCTTTTGATTGAGCTGTTTTGAAACACTCTTTTTGTAGAATCTGCAATGGGATATTTGGAGAATATTGAGGCATGCGGTGTAAAATGAAATATCTTCCCCTTAAAACTATACGGAAGCATTCTGTGAAACTACTTTCTGACCTGTGCATTCATCTAAGGGAGTAGAACCGTTCTTTTGTGTGAGCAGTTTTGAAACACTCTTTTTGTAAAATCTGCAAGTGGACATTTTGAGATCTTTGAGGCCTATAGTGAAAAATGAAATATCTTCAAGTAAAAAAGTACACAGAATAATTCTGTGAAATTTCTTTCTATTCTCTGCATTCATCTCACAGTTTTGAACCTTTCTTTTGATTTGGTAGTTTTGAAACACTCCTCCTGTATAAACTGCATGTGTACATTCAGAGCACTTTGAGGCCTATCGTGGAAAAAGTAATATCTTCAAATATAAACTACACTGAAGAATTCTGTGAAACTTTTTCTGATTTGTGCATTCAACTTACAGAGTTAAATCTTACTTTTGATTGAGCAGTTTTGAAACACACTTTTTGTAGAATCTGCAAGTGGACATTTGGAGAACATTGAGGCCTATGGCGAAAAATGAAATATCTTCCCCTAAAAACTACAAGGAAGCATTCTGTGAAACTTCCTTCTGGTCTGTGCATTCAGCTAACAGAGTTGAAGATTACTTTTGATTGAGCAATCTTGAAACACACTATTTGTAGAATCTGCAAGTGGACATTTGGAGAACATTGAGGCCTACGATGAAAAACGAACTATCTTCCCCTAAAAACTACAGGGAAGCATTCTGTGAAACTTCTTTCTGATCTTTGCATTCAACTAACAGAGTAGAACCTAACTTTTGATTGAGCAGTTTTGAAACACTATTTGTAGAATTTGCAATTGGACATTTGAAGAACTTTGAGGCCTATAGTGAAAAACGAAATATGCTCCCGTAAAAACTACACAGAAGCATTTTGAGAAACTTCTTTCTATTCTGTTCACTCATCTCACAAAGCAGAACCTTTCTTTTGACTTAGCAGTTTTCAAACACTCTTTTTGTAGAGTTTGCAAGAGGACATTTGGAGCACTTTGAGGCTTATCGTGGAAAAAGGTATATCTTCAAATTAAAACTACAGAGAAGCATTCTGTGAAACTACTTTCTGATCTGTGCATTCATCTCACTGAGTTGAGCCTTTCTTTGGAATGAGCTGTTTTGGAACACTCTTTTTGTAGCTTCTGCATGTGGACATTTGGAGATGTTTGAGGACTATGGTGAAAAACGAAATATCTTCAAGTAAAAATTACACAGAATACTTCTGTGAAATTTCTTTCTCTTTTCTGCATTCATCTCACAGTGTTGAACCTTTCTTTTGATTGGGTAGTTTTGAAACACTCTTTCTGTATCAACCGCAAGTGGACATTTGGAGTGCTTTCAGGCATATCGTGGAAAAAGGAGTATCTTCAAATAAAAACTACACTGAAGCGTTCTGTGAAACTTCTTTCTGATCTATGCATTCAACTTAAAGAGTTGAACCTTACTTTGGATTGAGCAGTTTTGAAACACTCTTTTTGTAGAATCTGCAAGTGGACATTTGGAGAACATTGAGGCCTATAGTGTAAAAAGAAATATCTTGCCATAGAAACTACACGGAAGCATTCTGTGAAACTTCTTTCTGATCTGGGCATTCAACAAACAGAGTTTAACCTTAGTTTTGATGGAGCAGTTTTGAAACACTCTATTTGTAGAATCTGCAAGTGGACATTTGGAGAACATTGAGGCCTTTGGTGAAAAACGAAATATCTTTGCATAAAAACTACACAGAAGAGTTCTGTGAAACATTTTTCTATTCTGTTCATTCATCTCACAAAGTAGAACCTTTTTGTTGACTGAGCAGTTTTTAAACACTCTTTTTGTAGAATCTGCAAGTGTACATTTGGAGGGCTTCGAGGGCTATCATGGAAGAAGGTATATCTTCAAATAAAAACTACACAGAAGCATTCTGTGAAACTACATTCTGATCTGTGCATTAATCTCACTGAGTTGAACCTTTCTTTTGATTGAGCTGTTCTGAAACACTCTTTTTGTACAATCTGCAAGGGGATATTTGGAGAATATTAAGGCATAAGGTGAAAACGAAATACCTTCCCCTTAAAAGTACACAGAATACTTCTGTGAAATTTCTTTCTATTGTCTGCATTCATCTCACAGTGTTGAACCTTTCTTTTGATTGGGTAGTTTTGAAACACTCTTTCTATATAAACTGCAAGTGGACATTTTGAGCGCTTTGAGGCCTATCTTGGAAAAAGGAATATCCTCAAATAAAAACTACACAGAAGCATTCTGTGAAACTTCTTTCTGATCTGTGCATTCAAATAACAGAGTTGAATCTTAGATTTGATTGAGCAGTTTTGATACATTCTATTTGTAGAATCTGCAAGGGGAAATTTGGAAGATAATGAGGCCTACTGTGAAAAATGAAATATCTTCCCATAAAAACTACCCAGAAGCATTTTGTGAAACTACTTTCTATTCTGTTCATTTGTCTCACAAAGTAGAACCTTTCTTTTGAGTTAGCTGTTTTGAAACACTCTTTTTGTAGAATCTGCAAGTGGACATTTGGAGCTCTTTGAAGCTTATCGTGGAAAAAGGTATATCTTCAAATAAAAACTACACAGAAGCATTCTGTGAAACTACTTTCTGTTCTGTGCATTCATCTAACTGAGTAGAATCTTTCTTTTGATTGAGCCATTTTGAAACACTCCATTTGTAGAATCTGCAAGTGGACACTTGGATAACATTGAGGGCTACGGTGAAAAACCAAATATCTTCCCCTAAAAACTACACGGAAGCATTCTGTGAAACTTCTTCCTGATCTGTGCATTTAACTAACAGTGTTGAACCTTAGTTTTGATTGAGCAGTTTTGAAACACTCTATTTGTAGAATCTGCAAGTTGACATTTGGAGAACATTGAGGCCTACGGTGAAAAACGAAATATCTTACCATAAAAACTATACAGAACGTTTCTGTGAAACTTCATATTCTGTTCATCTCACAAAGTAGAACTTTTCTTTTGAGTGAGCAGTTTTGGAACACTCTTTTTGTAGGATCTGCAAATGGACATTTGGGGCGCTTTGAGGCCTATCGTGCAAAAAGTTATATCTTCAAATAAAAACTACACAGAAGAATTCTGTGAAATTACTTTCTGATCTGTGCATACATCTCACTGAGTTGAACCTTTCTTTTGATTGAGCTGTTTTGAAACACTCTTTTTGTATAATCTGCAAGGGGATATAAGGAGTATATTGAGGCATACGGTGTAAAACGAAATATCTTCCCCTTAACACAACACAGAGGAATTCTGTGAAACTGCTTTCTGATCTGTGCATTCATCTAACAGAGTAGAAACTTTCTTTTGATTTGGCAGTTTTGTAGCACTCTTTTTGTAGAATCTGCAAGTGGATATTTGGAGAACAATGAGGCCTATGGTGAAAAACGAAATATAATCCCCGAAAAACTACACGGAAGCATTTTGTGCAACTTCTTTTGGATCTGTGCATTCATCTAACAGAGTAGAAACTTTCTTTGGATTGAGCAGTTTTGAAACCCTCTTTTTGTAGAATCTGCAAGTGGACATTTGGAGATCTTTGAGGCCTAAGGTGAAAAACGAAATATCTTCAAGTAAAAACTACAAAGAATACTTCTGTGAAATTCCTTTCTATTCTCTGCATTCATCTCACAGTGTTGATCCTTTCTTTTGATTGGGTAGTTTTGAAACACTCTTTCTGTATAAACTGCAAGTGCACATTTGGAGCACTTTGAGGCCTATCGTGGAAAAAGGAATACCTTGAAATAAAAACTACACAGAAGCATTCTGTAAAACTTCTTTCTGATCGGTGCATTCAACTAACAGAGGTGAACTTTACTTTGGATTGAGCAGTTTTGAAACACTCCTTTTGTAGAATCTGCAAGTGGACAGTTGGAGAACATTGAGGCCTACTTTGAAAAATGAAATATCTTCCCATGAAAACTACACAAAAGCATTCTGTGAAACTTTTTTCTATTTTGTTCATTCATCTCACAATGTAGAACCTTTCTTTTGACTGAGCAGTTTTGAAACACTCTTTTTGTAGAATCTGCAAGTGGACATTTGGAGGGCTTTGAGGCCTATCATGGAAAAAGGTATATTTTCAAATAAAAACTACACAGAAGCATTCTGTGATACGACTTTCTGATCTGTGCATTCATCTCTCTGAGTTGAACGTTTCTTTTTATTGAGTGGTTGAGAAACAGTCTTTTTGTAGAATCTGCATGGGGATATTTGGAGAATATTGAGGCATACGGTGTAAAACGAAATATCTTCCCCTTAAAACTACACAGAAGCATTCTGTGAAACTACTTTCTGATCTGTGCATTCATCTAACAGAATAGAACTTTTCTTTTGATTGCACTGTTTTGAAACACTCTTTTTGTAGAATCTGCAAGTGGACATTTGGAGAATATTGAGTCCGATGGTGAAAAAAGAAATATCTTCCCATAGAAAGTACACGGAAGCATTCTGTGAAACTTCTTTCTGATCTGAGCATTCAAATAACAGAGTGGAACCTTACTTTTGATTGAGCAGTTTTGAAACTCTCTGTAGAATCTGCAAGTGGTCATTTGGAGCGCTTTGAGGCCTATCATGGAAAAAGATATATTTTCAAATAAAAACTTCACAGAAGCTTTCTGTGAAATTAGTTTCTGATATGTGGATTCATCTCACTGAGTTGAACCTTTCTTTTGATTCAGCTGCTTTGAACCACTCTTTTTGTAGAATCTGCTAGTGGACATTTGGAGAATATTGAGGAATACTGTGTAAAACAAAATATCTTCCGCTTAAAATTACACAGAAGCATTATGTGAAACTACTTTGTGATCTGTGCATTCATCTAACAGAGTAGAAACTTTCTTATGAATGAGCAATTTTGAAACACTCTTTTTGTAGAATCTGCAAGTGGACATTTTGAGAACTTTGAGGCCTATGGTAAAAAAAGAAATATCTTCCCATAAGAACTACATGGAAGAATGCTGTGAAACATCTTTCTGATCTATGCATTAAACTAAAAGAGTTTAACCTTAATTTTGATGGAACAGTTTTGAAACACTCTATTTGTAGAATCTGAAAGTGGACATTTGGAGAACATTGAGGCCTATGGTGAAAAATGAAATATCTTCCCCTAAAAACTACACAGAAGAATTCTGTGAAACTTCTTTCTTTTCTATTCATTCATCTCACAAAGTACAACCTTTCTTTTGACTGAACAGTTTTGAAACACTCTTTTTGTAGAATCTGCAAGTGCAAATTTGGAGCGCTTTGAGGTCTATCATGGAAAAAGGTACCCCTTCAAATAAAAACTATACAGAAGCATTCTGTGAAACTACTTTCTGATCTGTGCATTCATCTCACTGAGTTGAACTTTTCTTTTGATTGAACTGTTTTGAAACATTCTTTTTGTAGAATCTGCAAGGGGATATTTGGGGAATATTGAGGCATATGGTGTAAAACGAAATATCTTCTCCTTAAAACTACACAGAAGCATTCTGTGAAGCTAGTTTCTGATCTGTTCATTCATCTAACACAGTAGAAGCTTTCTTTTGATTCAGCAGTTTTGAAACACTCTTTTTGTAGAATCTGCAAGTGGACATTTGGAGATCTTTGAGGCCTATGGTGAAAAATGAACAATCTTCAAGTAAAAACTACACAGAATAATTCTGTGAAATTTCTTTCTATTGTCTGCATTCATCTCACAGTGGTGAACCTTTCTTTTGATTGGATAGTTTTGAACACTCTATCTGTATAAACTGCAAGTGGACACTTGGAGCACTTTGAGGCCTATCGTGGAAAAAGGAATATCTTCAAATAAAAACTACACAGAAACATTCTGTGAAACTTCTTTCTGATCTGTGCATTCAACTAACAGAGTTGAACCTTACTTTTGATTGAGCAGTTTTGAAACACTCTTTTTGTAGAATCTGCAAGTGGACATTTGGAGAACATTGGGGCCTATGGTGAAAAAAAGAAATATCTTCCCATAAAAACTACACGGAAGCATTCTGTGAAACTTCTTTCTCATCTGTGCATTCAACTAACAGAGTTCAACCTTAGTTTTGATTGAGCAGTTTTGAAACAATCTATTTGTAGAATCTACAAGTGGACATTTGGAGAACATTGAGGCCTGCGGTTTAAAACAAAATATGTTCCCCTAAAAACTACATGGAAGCATTCTGTGAAACTTCTTTCTGATCTGTGCATTCAACTAAGAGTGTTGAACCTTACTTTTGATTGAGCATTTTTGAAACACTCTTATTGTAGAATCTGCAAGTGGATATTTGGAACGCTTTGAGGCCTATCATGGAAAAAGGTATATCTTCAAATAAAAACAACACAGAAGCATTCTGTGAAACTATTTTCTGATCTGTGCATTCATCTCACTGAGTTGAACCTTTCTTTTGATTCAGCTGTTTTGAGAAACTCTTTTTGTATAATCTGCAAAGGGATATTTGGAGAACATTGAGGCATATGGTGTAAAACGAAATATCTTCCCCTTAAAACAACACAGAAGCATTCTGTGAAACTACTTTCTGATCTGTGCATTCATCTAACAGAGTAGAAACTTTCTTTTGATTGAACAGTTTTGAAACACTCTTTTTGTAGAATCTGGCAATGGACATTTGGAGATCCTTGAGGCCTATGCTGAAAAACGTAATATCTTCAAGTAAAAACTACAAAGAATACTTCTGTGTAATTACTTACTATTCTGTGCATTCATCTCACAGTGTTGAACCTTTCTTTTGATTGGGTAGTTTTGAAACACTCTTTCTGTATAAACTGCAAGTGGACATTTGGAGCGCTTTGTGGCCTATCGTGGAAAAAGGAATATCTTCAAACAAAAACTACACAGAAGCGTTCTGTGAAACTTCTTTCTGGTCTGTGCTTTCAACTAACAGAGTTGAACCTTACTTTTGATTGAGCAGTTTTGAAACACTCTTTTTGTGGAATCTGCAAGTGGACATTTGGAGAACATAGAGCCCTACAGTGAAAAAAAAATATCTTCCCATAAAAACCACATGGAAGCATTCTGTGAAACATCTTTCTGATCTGTGCATTCAACAAACAGAGTTTAAACTTAATTTTGATTGAGCAGTTTTGAAATACTCTCTTTGTAGAATCTGCAAGTAGACATTTGGAGAACACTGAGGCCTACAGTGAAAAATGAAATATCTTCCCATAAAAACTACACAGAATCATTCTGTGAAACTTCTTTCTTTTCTGTTAATTTGTCTCACAAAGTGGAAACCTTCTTTTGACTGAGCAGTTTTGAAACAGTCTTTTTGTAGAATCTGAAAGTATAAATTTTAGCGCTTTGAGGCCTATCGTGGAAAAAGGTATATCTTCAAATAAGAACTACACGGAAGCTTTCTGTGAAACTACTTTCTGATGTGTGCAATCATCTCACTGAGTTGAACCTTTCTTTTGATTGAGATGTTTTGAAACACTCTTTTTGTAGAACCTGCAAGGGGGTATTTGGAGTATATTGAGGCATATGGTGTAAAACGAAATATCTTCCCCTTAAAACTACAAAGAAGCATTCTGTGAAACTGCTTTCTGATCTGTTCATTCAACAAACAGAGTGGAAACTTACTTTTGATTGAGCAGTTTTGAAACACACTTTTTGTAGAATCTGCAAGTGGACATTTGGAGAATATTGAGTCCTATGGTGTAAAAAGAAATATCTTCCCATACAAACTACACGGAAGCATTGTGTGAAACTTCTTTCTCATCTGTGCATTCAAATAACAGAGTGGAACCTAACTTTTGATTGAGCAGTTCTGAAACTCTCTTTCTGTAGAAACTGCAAGTGGACATACGGAGCGCTAAGAGGCCTATCGTGGAAAAAGGAATATCTTCAAATAAAAACTACACAGAAGCATTCTGTGAAACTTCTTTCTTATCTGTGCATTCAACTAACAGATTTGTATGTTACTTTTGATTGAGGAGTTCTGAAACACTCTTTCTGTAGAAACTGCAAGTGGACATTCGCAGCGCTAAGAGGCCTTAAGTGGAAAAAGGAATATCTTCAAATAAAAACTACACAGAATCATTCCGTGGAACTTCTTTCTGATCTGTGCATTCAACTAACAGAGTTGAACTTTACTTTTGATTTAGGAGTTCTGAAACACTCTTTCTGTAGAATCTGAAAGTGGTCATTTGGAGCGCTTTGAGGTGTATCATGTAAAAAGAGATATTTTCAAATAAAAACTACACAGAAGCATTCTGTGAAACTACTTTCTGATCTGTGCATTCATCTCACTGAGTTGAACCTTTATTTTGATTGAGCTGTTTTGAAACACTCTTTTTGTAGAATCTGCAAGGGTCTATTCGCAGAATATTGAGGCATACGGTGTAAAACGAAATATCTTCCCACTAAAAGTAGACAGAAGCATTTTGTGAAACTACTTTCTCATCTGTGCATTCATCTAACAGAGTAGAAGCTTTCTTTTGATTGAGCTGTTTTTAAACACTCTTTTTGTAGAATCTGCAAGTGGACATTTGGAGAACATTGAGGCCTATGGTGAAAAAAGTAATATCTTCCCCTAAAAACTACACGGAAGCATTCTGTAAAACTTCTTTCTGATCTGTGCATTCATCTCACAGATTTGAACATTTCTTTTGATTGAGCTGTTTTGAAACACTCCTTTGGTAGAATCTGCAAGGGGATATTTTGAGAAAATTGAGGCATACAGTGTAAAACGAAATATCTTCTTCTTAAAACTACAGAGAATCATTCTGTGAAACTACTTTCTGATCTGGGCATCCAACACACTGAGTTGAACCTTTCTTTTTATTGAACCATTTTGAAACACTCTTTTTGAAGAATCTGCAAGTGTACATTTGGAAATCTTTGAGACCAATGTGAAAAAGGAAATATCTTCAATTAAAAACTACTCAGAATAGTTTTGTGAAATTTCTTTCCATTCTCTGCATTCATCTCACAGTGTTGAACCTTTCCTTTGATTGGGTAGTTTTGAAACACTCTTTCAGTATAAATTGCAAGTGGATATTTGGAGTGTGTTGAGGCCTATGGTGGAAAAAGGAATATCTTCAAATAAAAACTACACAGAAGCATTCTGTGAAACTTCTTTCTGATTTTTGCATTCTACTAACAGAGTTGAAACTTACTTTTGATTTAGAAGTTTTGAAACACTCTTTTTGTAGAATCTGCAAGTGGACATTTGGAGAATATTGAGGCCTATGGTAAAGTTATATCTTCCCATAAAAACTACATGGCAGGATTCTCTGAAACTTCTTTCTTATCTGTGCATTCAACTAACAGAGTTTAACCTTAGTGTTGATTGAGCAGTTTTGAAACACTCTGTTTTTAGAATCTGCAAGTGGAAATTTGCAGAACATTGAGGCCTATGGTGGAAAACGAAATATCTTCCCATAAAAACTACACGGAAGCATTCTGTGACACTTCTTTCTGATCTGTGCATTCACCTATCAGAGTTGAACCTTACTTTTGATTCAGCAGTTTTGAAACACTGTTTTTGTAGAATCTGCAAATGAATATTTGGAGAACATTGAGGCCTACGGTGAAAAACGAAATATGTTCCCCTTAAAACTACACAGAAGCATTCTGTGAAACTAATTTCTGATCTGTGCATTCATCGAACAGAGTAGAACATTTCTTTTGATTGAGCGGTTTTGAAACACAGTATTTGTAGAATCTGCAACTGGACCTTTGGAGATATTTGAGGCCTATGGTGAAAAACGAAACATCTTCAAGTAAAAACTACACAGAGTACTTCTGTGAAATTTCTTTCTATTCTCTGCATTCATCTCACAGTTTTGAACCTTTCTTTTGATTGGGTAGTTTTGAAACACTCTTTCCGTATAAACTGCAAGTGGACATATATAGCGCTTTGAGGCCATTCGTGGAAAAAGAAATATCTTCAAATAAAAAGTACACAGAAGCATTCTGTGAAACTTCTTTCTGATCTGTGCATTCAACTAACAGAGTTGAACATTACTTTTGGTTGAGCAGTTTTGAAAAACTCTTTTTGTAGAATCTGCAGTTGGACATTTGGAGAACATTGAGGTCTAAGGTGAAAAACGAAATATCTTCCCCTAAAAACTACACGGAAGCATTGTGTGAATCTTCTTTCTGATCTGTGCATTCAACTAACAGATTTGAACATTACTTTTGGTTGAGCAGTTTTGAAAAACTCTTTTTGTAGAATCTGCAGTTGGACCTTTGGAGAACATTGATTCCTACGGTGAAAAATGAAATATCTTCCCATAAAAATTACACAGAAGCATTCTGTGAAACTTTTTTCTATACTGTCCATTCATCTCACAAAGTAGAACCTTTCTTTGGACTGAGCAGTTTTGAAACACTCTTTTTGTAGAATCTGCAAGTGGACATTTGGATAACTTTGATGCCTATGGTGAAAAAAGAAATGTCTTCCCATAAAAATTACACGGAAGCATTCTCTGAAACTTCTTTGTGATCTGTGCATTCAACAAACAGAATTTAACCTTAGTTTTGATTGAGCAGTTTTTAAACACTCTATTTGTAGAATCTGCAAGTTTACATTTGAAGAACATTGAGGCCTATAGTGGAAAACGAAATGTCTTCTCCTAAAAACTACATGGAAGCATTCTGTGACACTTCTTTCTGATCCGTGCATTCAACTCACAGAGTTGAAAGTGGCTTTTGATTCATCAGTTTTGAAACACTCTTTTTGTAGAATCAGCAGGGGAAATTTGGAGAACATTGACGCATATGGGGAAAAGGGAAATATCTTCCCCTAAAAACTACACAGAAACATTCTGTGAAACTTCTTTCTGATCTGTTCATTCATCTCACAAAGTAGAACATTTCTTTTGACTGAGCAGTTTTGAAACACACTTTTTGTTGAATCGGCAAGTTGACATTTGGAGAACACTGAGGCCTATGGTGAAAAAAGAAATAACTTCCCCTAAAAACTAAATGGCAGCATTCACTGAAACATCTTTCTGATCTGTGTATTCAACTAACACAGTTTAAACTTAGTTGTGATTGAGCACTTTTGAAACAATCTATTTGTACAGTGGACATTTGGAGAACATTGAGGCCTAAGGTGAAAAACGAAATATCTTTTCATAAAATCTACACAGAAGCATTCTGTGAAAATTCTTTCTATTCTGTTCATTCATTCCACAATGTAGAACCTTTCTTTTGACTGAGCAGTTTTGAAAAACTCTTTTTGTAGAATCTGCAAGTGCACATTTGGAGCGCTATGAGGCCTATCATCGAAAAAGGTATATCTACAATTTAAAACTACACAGAAGCATTCTGTGAAACTACTTTCTGATATGTGCATTCATCTCATTGAGTTGAACCTGTCTTTTGATTCAGCTGTTTTGAAACACTCTTTTTGTAGAATCTGCAAGGGGATATTTGGAGAATATTGAGGCATAAGGTGTAAAACGATATATGTTCCCCTTAAAACTACACAGAAGCATTCTGTGAAACTACTTTCTGATCTGGGCATTCAACTAACAGAGTAGAACCTTTCTTTTGATTGAGCAGTTTTGAAGCACTCTTTTTGTAGAATCAGCAAGTGGATGTTTGGAGATCTTTGAAACCTATGGTTAAAAACGAAATATCTTCAAATAAAAACTACACAGAATTAATCTGTGAAAATTCTTTCTATTCTCTGCATTCATCTCACAGTGTTGAATATTCCTTTTGATTGGATAGTTTTGAAACACTCTTTCTGTATAAACTGCAAGTGGACATTTGGAGGGCTTTGAGGCATATTGTGGAAAAAGGAGTATCTTCAAATAAAAACTACACAGAAGCATTCTGTGAAACTTCTTTCCAATCTGTGCATTCAACTAAGAGAATTGAACCTTACTTTTGATTGAGTAGTTTTGAAACACTCTTTTTCTAGAATCTGCAAGTGGACATTTGGAGAACATTGAGGCACACGGTGAAAAAGAAATATCTTCCTGTAAAATCTACATGGAAGAATTCTGTGAAACTTCTTTCTGATCTGTGCATTCAAGTGACAGAGTTGAACCTTACTTTTGATTGAGCAGTTTTGAAACACTCTATCTGTAGAATCTGCAAGTGAACATTTAGAGAAAAATGAGGCCTACCGTGAAAAACAAATATCTACCCTAAAAACTACACAGAAGCATTCTGTGAAATTCTTTTCTGATCTATGCATTCAACTAACAGAGTTGAACCTTTCTTTTGATTGAGCACTTTTGAAACACTGTATTTGTAGAATGTGCAAGTGGACATTTGGAGAACATTGAGGCCTATTGTGAATAAAGAAATATCTTCCCCTAAAAACTACTCGGAAGCATTCTGTGAAACTTCTTTCTGAACTGTGCGTTCAACTAATAGATTTGAACCTTGCTTTTGATTTAGCAGTTTTGAAACAATCTATTTGTAGAATCTGCAACTGGACATTTGGTGAACATTGAGGGATCTCATGGAAAAAGTTATATCTTCCCATAAAAACTACACAGAAGCATTCTGGGAAACTTCTTTCTGATATGTGCATTCAACTAACAGAGTTGATCCTTATTTTTGATTGAGCAGTTTTGAAACACTCTATTTGTAGAATCTGCAAGTGGACATTTGGAGAACAATGAGGCCTATGGTGAAAAAAGAAATATCTTCCCCTAAAAACTACATGGAAGCATTCTGTGAAATTTCTTTCTGATCTGTGCATTCAACTAACAGTGTTGAACCTTACTTTTGATGGCAGTTTTGAAACCCTCTTTTTGTAGAATCTGCAAGTGGACATTTGGAGAACATTGAGGCCTATGGTGAAAAAGGAAATATCTTCCCCTAAAAACTACACGGAAGCATACTGTGAAACCTCTTTCGATCTGGATATTCAACTAACAGAGTTTAACCTTACTTTTGATTGAGCAGTTTTGAAAAACTCTTTCTGTATAAACAGCAAGTGGACATTTGGAGAACATTGAGGCTTACCGTGGAAAAAGGTATATCTTCCCATAAAAACTACACAGAAGCATCCTGTGAAACCTCTTTCTGATCTGTGCATTCAACTAACAGAGTAGAAACTTACTTTTGATTGAGCAGTTTTGAAACACTCTATTTGTAGAATCTGCAAGTGGACAATTGTAGCGATTTGAGGCCTGTCGTGGAAAAAGGAATATCTTCAAATAAAAACTACACAGAAGCATTTTGTGAAACTTCTTTCCGATCTGTGCATTCAACTGACAGAGTTGAACCTTACTTTTGATTGAGGAGTACTGAAACACTCTTTCTGTTTAAACTGCAAGTAGAAATTTGGAGTGCTTTGAGTCCTATCGTGGAAAAAGGAATATCTTGAAATAAAAACTACACAGAATCATTCTGTGAAACTTCTTTCTGATCTGTGCATTCAACTAACAGAGTTGAACCTTACTTTTTGTTTGAGCAGTTTTGTAACACTCTATTTGTAGAATCTGCAAGTTTACATTTTTAGAACATTGAGGCGTATGGAGAAAAAAGAAATATCTTCCCCTAAAAACTACACGGAAGCATTCTGTGAAACTTCTTCCTGATCTGTGCATTCTGTTAACAGAGTTGTACTTTACTTTTGATTGAGCAGCTTGGAAACACTCTTTCTGTATAAACAACAAGTGGACATTTGGAGAAAATTGAGACCTTCTGTGAAAAACGAAATATCTTCCCTTAAAAACTGCATGGAAGCATTCTGTTAAACTTCTTTCTGATCTGTGCAGTAAACTAACAGAGTTGAACCTTACTTTTGCTTGAGCAGTTTTGAAACACTATTTTTCTAGAATCTGCAGGTGGATATTTGGAGAACATTGAGGACTATGGTAAAAAAAAATATCTTCCCCTAAAAACTACAGGGAAGAATTTTGTGAAACTTCTTTCTGATCTGTGCATTCGACAAACAGAGTTTAACCTTACTTTTGATTGAGCAGTTTCGAAACACTCTTTCTGTATAAACTGCAAGTGGACATTTGGAGAACATTGAGGCCTACGGTGAAAAACGAAATATCATCCCCTAAAAACGGCATGGAAGCATTCTGTGAAAATTCTTTCTGATCTGTGCATTCAACTAACAGAGTTGAACCTTACTTTTGATTGAGCAGTTTTGAAACACTCTCTTTGTAGAATCCGCAAGTGGAGATTTGGAGAACATTGAGGCCTATCGCCTAAAAAGTTATATCTTCCCATAAAAATTACACAGAAGCATTCTGTGAAAATTCTTTGTGATCTGTGCCTTCAACTAACAGATTTGAACGTTACTTTTGATCGAGCAGTTTTGAAACACTCTATTTGTAGAATCTGCAAGGGGACATTTGGAGAATATTGACGCCTATCGTTTAAATAATATATCTTCCCATACCAACTGCACAGAAGCATTCTGTGAAACTACTTTCTGATCTTTGCATTCAATTAAAAGAGTTGAAAGTTAATTTTGATTGAGTAGTTTTGAAACACTCTATTTGTAGAATCTACAAATGGACATTAGGAGAACATGGAGGGCCTACGGTGAAAAACGGAATATCATCCCCTAAAAACTAAGAAGCATTCTATGAAACATTTTTCTGATCTGTGCATTCAACTAACAGAGTTGAACCTTACTTTTGATTGAGGAGTTTTGAAACACTCTTTCTGTATAAACTGCAAGTGGACATTTGGAGCACTTTGAAGCCTATCGTGGAAAGAGGAATATCTTCAAATAGAAACTACACAGAAGCATTCTGTGAAACTACTTTCTGATCTGTGCATTCAACTAACAGAGTTGAAACTTACTTTTGATTGTGCAGTTTTGAAACCATCTTTTTGTAGAATCTGCAAGTGTACATTTGGAGAACATTGAGGCCTATGGTTAAAAAAGAAATATCTTCCCCTAAAAACTACACGGAAGCATTCTGTGAAACTTCTCTCTGCTCTGTGCATTCAACTAACAGAGTTTAACATTACTTTTGATTGAGCAGTTTTGAAACACTCTTTCTGTATAAACTGCAAGTGGACATTTGGAGAACATTGAGGCCTACTGTCCAAAACCAAATATTTTCCCCTAAAAACTGCATGGAAGCATTCTGTGAAACTTGTTTCTGATCTATGCATTCAACTAACGGAGTTGAACCTTACTTTTGATTGAGCAATTTTGAAACGCTCTATTTGTAGAATCTGCAAGGGGACATACGGACAACATTGAGGCACACGGTAAGAAACGAAATATCGTCCCCTAAAAACTACACAGCAGCATTCTGTAAACCTTCTGTCTAAACTGTGAATTCAACTAAGAGTGTTGAACCTTACTTTTGATTGAGCAGTTTTGAAACTCTCTCTTTGTAGAATCTGCAAGTGGACATTTGGAGAACATTGAGGCCTATTGTGGAAAAAGATATATCTTCCCAGAAAAACTACAGAGAAGAATTCTGTGAAACACCTTTCTTATCTGTGTATTCAACTAACAGAGTTTAACCTAACTTTTGATTGAGCCGTTTTGAAACACTCTTTCTGTATAAACTGCAAGTGGAAATTTAGAGCGCTTTGAGGCCTATCGTGGAAAAAGGAATATCTTCAAATAAAAACTACACAGAAGCATTCTGTGAAACTTCTTTCTGATCTATGCATTCAACTGAGAGAGTTGAACCTCACTTTTGATTGAGCAGTTTTTAAACACTCTATTTGTATAATCTGCAAGTGGATATTTGGAGAATATTCAGTCCTATGGTGAAAAAAGAAATATCTTCCCCTAAAAACTACACGGAAGAATTCTGTGAAACTTCTTTCCGATCTGTGCCTTCAACTAACAGAGTTGAACATTACTTTTGATGGAGCGGTTTTGAAACACTCTTTCTGTATAAAATGCAAGTGGATATTTGGAGCGCTATGAGGCTGATCATGGAAAAAGGAATATCTTCAAATAAAAACTACACAGAAGCATTCTGTGAAACTGCTTTCTGATCTGTGCATTCAAGTAACAGAGTTGAACCTTACTTTTGATGGCGGAGTTTTGAAACAGTCTTTCTGTATAAACTACAAGTGGACATTTGGAGCGCTTTGAGGCCTATTGTGGAAAAAAGAATATCTTCAAATAAAAACTACGCAGAAGCATTCTGTGAAACTTCCTTCTCATCAGTGCATTCAACTAACAGAGTTGAGCCTTACTTTTCATGGAGGAATTTTGAAACACTCTTTCTGTATAAACTGCTAGTGGACATTTGGAGCGCTTTAAGGCCTGTTGTCGAAAAAGGAGTATCTTCAAATAAAACCTACACAGAAGCATTCCGTGAAACTTATTTCTGATCTGTGCATTCAACTAACAGAGTTGAACCTTACTTTTGATTGGGTAGTTTTGAAACACTCTTTCTGTATAAACTGCAAGAGGACAGTTGGAGCACTTTGAGGCCAATCGTGGAAAACGGAATATCTTCAAATAAAAACTACACAGAAGCATTCTGTGAAACTTCTTTCTGATCTATGCATTCAACTAAGAGTGTTGAACCTTACTTTTGATTGAGCAGTTTTGAAACTCTCTATTTGTAGAATCTGCAAGTGGACATTTGGAGAACATTGAGGCCTATGGTGAAAAAGAAATATCTTCCCCTAAAAGCGACATGGAAGCATTCTGTGAAACTTCTTTCTGATCTGTGCATTCAACTAACAGATTTGAACCTTACTTTTGATGGAGCAGTATTGAAACACGCTTTCTGTATAAAATGCAAGTGGACAAGTGGAGCGCTTTGAGGCCTATCGTGGAAAAAGAAATATCTTCAAATAAAAACTACAAGAAGCATTCTGTGAAACTGCTTTTTGATCTGAGCATTCATCTAACAGACTTGAAGCTTACTTTGATGGCGGAGTTTTGAAACACTCTTTCCGAAAAACTGCAAGTGGACATTTTGAGTGCTTTGAGGCCTATCATGGAAAAAGGAACATCGTGAAATTAAAATTACACAGATGCATTGTGAGAAACTTCTTTCGGTCCTGTGCATTCAACTAACAGAGTTGAAACTTACTTTTGATGGAGGAATTTTGAAACACTCTTTCTCGATAAACTGCTAGAGGACATTTGGAGCGCTTTGAGGCATATCGTGGAAAAAGGAATATCTTCAAATAAAAACTACACAGAAGCATTCTGTGAAACTTCTTTCAGATCTGTGCATTCAACTAAACGTGTTGAACCTTACTTTTGATCGAGCAGTTTTGAATCACTCTATTTGTAGAATCTGAAAGTGGACATTTGGAGGACATTGAGGCCTATGGTGAAAAAAGAAATATCTTCCCCTAAAAACTACACGGAAGCATTCTGTGAAACTTATTTCTGATCTGGGCCTTCAACTAACAGAGTTGAACATTACTTTTGATGGAGCAGTTTTGAAACACTTTTTCTGTATAAACTGCAAGTGGACATTTGGAGGGCTTTCAGGCCTATCGTGGAAAAAGGAATATCTTCAAATAAAAATTACGCAGAAGCATTCTGCGAAACTTCTTTCTGATCTGTGCATTCAACTGAGTTGAACCTTTATTTTGATTGAGGAGTTTTGATACTCTCTTTCTTTATAAACTTCAAGTGTAAATTTGGAGCGCTTTGAGGCCTATCATGGAAAAAGGAATATCATCAAATCAAAACTACACAGAAGCATTCTGTGAAACTTCTTTCTGATCTGTGCATACAACTAACAGATTTGAACCTTTCTTTTGGTTGAGCAGTTTTGAAACACTCTATTTGTAGAATCTGAAGGTGGACATTTGGAGAACTTTGAGGGCTATGGTGAAAAAAAAATATCTTCCCCTAAAAACAGCAAGGAAGCATTCTGTGAAACTCCTTTCTGATCTGTGAATTCAACTAACATAGTTGATCCTTACTTTTGATGGAGCAGTTTTGAAACACTCTTTCTGTATAAACAGCAAGAGGACATTTGGAGCGATTTGAGGTCTATCATGGAAAAAGGAATATCTTCAAATTAAAACTACACAAAAGCATTCTGTGAAACTTCTTTCTGATCTGTGATTAAACTAACAAAGTTTAAACTTACTTTTGATTGATGACTTTTGAAACACTCTTTCTGTGTAAACTGCAAGTGGACAATTGGTGCGCTTTGAGGCGTATTGTGGAAAAAGGAATATCTTCAAATAAAAACTACACATATGCATTCTGGGAAACTCCTTTCTGATTGGTGCATTCAATTAACAAAGTTGGACCTTACTTTTGATGGAGCAGTTTTGAAGTACTCTACTTGTAGAATCTGAAAGTGGACATTTGGAGAACATTGAGGCCTACGGTGAAAAAAGAAATATCTTCCCCTAAAAACTACACGGAAGCATTCTGTGAAACTGCTTTCTGATCTGTGCATTCAACTAACAGAGTTGAACCTTACTTTTGATTTAGCAGTTTTGAAACACTCTTTCTGTATAAACTGCAAGTGGACATTCGGAGCGCTAAGAGGTCTTTAGTGGAAAAAGGAATATCTTCAAATAAAAACTACACAGAAGCATTCTGTGAAACTTCTTTCTGATCTGTGCATTCAACTAACAGAGCTGAACTCCACTTTTGATTGAGGAGTTCAGAAACTCTCTTTCTGTAGAAACTGCAAGTGGACATTCAGAGCTCTAAGTGGCCTATAGTGGAAAAAGGAAAATCTTCAAAGAAAAACTACACAGAAGTATTCTGCCAAAGCTCTTTATGGTCCGTGCATTCAAATAACAGAGTTGAAACTTACTTTTGATTGAGGTGTTCTGAAACACTCTTTTTGGTGAAACTTCAAGTGGATATTCGGAGCGCTAAGAGGCCTAGAGTGAAAAAAGGTATACCTTCAAATAAAAACTACACAGAAGCATTCTGTGAAACTTCTTTCTGATCTGTGATTTCAACTAACAGAGTTGAAACTTACTGTTGATTGAAGACTTCTGAAACACACTTTCTTTAGAAACTGCAGCTGGACATTCAGAGTGCTAAGTGGCCTATAGTGGAAAAAGGATTATCTCCAAATAAAAGCTACACAGAAGCATTCTGTGAAACTTCTTTCTGTTCTGTGCATTCAACTGAGTTGAAACTTACTTGTGTTTGTGCAGTTCTGAAACGCTCTTTCTGTAGAAACTGCAACAGGACATTCCGAACGCTAATGGGCCTACTGTGGAAAAAGGAATATCTTCAAATAAAAACTACATAGAAGCATTCTGTGAAACTTATTTTTTTCTGTCCACTCAACTAATAGATCTGAAGCTTACTTTTCACTGAGCAGTTTTGAAACACTCTTTCTGTAGAAACTGTAAGGGGACATTCGGAGCGCTAGGGGCCTGTAGTGGAAAAAGGAATATCCCCACATTAAAACTACACAGAAGCATTCTGTTAACCTTCTTTCTGTTCTGTGCATTCAACTAACAGAGTTGAAGCTTACTTTTTTTTGAGCACTTCTGAAACACTCTTTCTGTAGAAACTGCAAGTGTACATTCGGAGCGCTAAGGGCCCTATAGTGGAAAAAGGAATATCTCCAAATAAAAAGTACACAGAAGCATTCTGTGAAACTTCTTTCTGTTCTGTTCCTTCAACAAACAGAGTTGAAGCTTACTTTTGTTTGAGCAGTTCTGAAACCCTCTTTCTGTAGAAACTGCAAGTGGACATTCCCAAAGCTAAGGGCCCTATTGTGGAAAAAGGAATATCCTCAAATAAAAACTACATAGAAGCATTCTGTGAAACTTCTTTCTGTTGTGTGTATTCACTAGCAGAGTTGAAGCTTACTTTTGATTGAGAAGCTCTGAAACACTGTTTCTGTAGAAACTGCAAGCGGACATTCAGAGCACTTAGAGGCCTACAGTGGAAAAGGGAATATCTTCAAATAAAAATTACACAGAATCATTCAGTGAAACTTCTTTCTGTTCTATGCATTTAACTAACACAGTGGAAGCTTTCTTTTGATTGAGAAGTTCTGAAACACTCTTTCTGTTCTATGCATTTAACTAACACAGTGGAAGCTTTCTTTTGATTGAGAAGTTCTGAAACACTCTTTCTGTAGAAGCTGCAAGTGGATATTCGGAGCGTTAGGGGCCTGTAGTGGAAAAAGTCATATCTCCAAATTAAAACTACACAAAATCATTCTGTGAAACTTCTTTCTGTTCTGTGCATTCAACTAACACAGTTGAAGCTTACTTTTGATTGAGAAGCTCTGAAACACTCTTTCTGTAGAAACTGCAAGTGGACATTCGGAGCGCTATGGGGCCTACAGTGGAAAAAGGAATATCTCAAATCAAAACCACACAGAAGCATTCTGTGAAACTACTTTCTGTTCTGTGCATTCAACTAACAGAGTTAAAACTTATATCTGATTGAGCAGTTCTGAAACACTCTTACTGTAGAAATTGCAAGTGGACATTCGGAGAGCTACGGGGCCTATAGTGGAAAAAGAAATATCTTCAAATAAAAACTACACAGAAGCATTCTGTGAAACTTCTTTCTGTTCTGTTCATTCAACTAACAGAGTTGAAGCTTACTTTTGATTGAGCAGTTCTGAAACACTCTTTCTGTAGAAACTGCAAGTGGAAATTTTGAGCGCTAAGGGGCCTACAGTGGAAAAAGGAATATCTTCCTATAAAAACTACACAGAAGCATCCTGTGAAACTTCTTTCTGTTCTGTGCATTCAACTAAGAGAGTTGAAGCTTACTTTTTTTTGAGCAGTTCTGAAACTCTCTTTCTGTAGAAACTGCAAGTGGACATTCCAAATGCTAAGGGGCCTATTGTGGGAAAAGGTATATCCTCACATAAAAACTACATAGAAGAATTCTGTGAAACTTCTTTCTGTTCTGTGCATTCAACTAACAGAGTTGAAGCTTACTTTTGATGGAGAAGCTCTGACACACTCTTTCTGTAGAAACTGCAAGTGGACATTCGGAGCGCTAAGAGCCCTATAGTGGAAAAAGTATTATCTCCAAATAAAAACTACACAGAAGCATTCTGTGAAACTTCTTTCTGTTCTGTGCATTCAACTAACAGAGTTGAAGATTACTTTTGTTTGAGCAGTTCTGAAACACTCTTTCTGTAGAAACTGCAAGTGGACATTCGGAGCGCTAGTGGCCTCTAGTGGAAAAAGGAATAACTCCAAATTAAAACTACACAGAAGCATTCTGTGAAACTTCTTTCTGTTCTGTGCATTCAACTAACAGAGTGGAATCTTTCTTTTGATTAAGGAGTTCTGAAACACTCTTTCTGTAGAAACTGCAAGTGGACATTCGGAGCGCTAATGGGCCTACAGTGGAAAAGGGAATATCTTCAAATCAAAACTACACAGAAGCATTCTGTGAAACTTCTTTCTGTTCTGTGCATTCAACTAACAGAGTTAAAGCTTATTTCTGATTGAGCAGTTCTGAAACACTCTTTGTGTAGAAACTGCAAGTGGAGATTCGGAGAGCTAAGGGGCCTATAGTGGAAAAAGGATTATCTTCAAATAAAAATTACACAGAAGCATTCAGTGAAACTTCTTTCTGTTCTATGCATTCAACTGACAGAGTGGAAGCTTTCTTTTGATTGAGAAGTTCTGAAACACTCTTTCTGTAGAAACTGCAAGTGGATATTCGGAGCGCTAGGGGCCTGTAGTGGAAAAAGTCATATCTCCAAATTAAAACTACACAAAATCATTCTGTGAAACTTCTTTCTGTTCTGTGCATTCAACTAACAGAGTTGAAGCTTACTTTTGATTGAGAAGCTCTGAAACACTCTTTCTGTAGAAACTGCAAGTGGACATTCGGAGCGCTAAGGGGCCTACAGTGGAAAAAGGAATATCTCTAATCAAAACTACACAGAAGCATTCTGTGAAACTACTTTCTGTTCTGTGCATTCAACTAACAGAATTAAAACTTATATCTGATTGAGCAGTTCTGAAACACTCTTTCTGTAGAAATTGCAAGTGGACATTCGGAGAGCTAAGGGGCCTATAGTGGAAAAAGGAATATCTTCAAATAAAAACTACACAGATGCATTCTGTGAAACTTCTTTCTGTTCTGTGCATTCAACTAACAGAGTTGAAGCTTACTTTTGATTGAGCAGTTCTTTTTTTTTTTTCTTTTTTCTTTTTTATTATACTTTATGGTTTTAGGGTACATGTGCACAATGTGCAGGTTTGTTACATATGTATCCATGTGCCATGTTGATTTCCTGTACCCATTAACTCGTCATTTAGCATTAGTTGTATCTCCTAATGCTGTCCCTCCCCCCTCCCCCACCCCTCAACAGTCCCCGGATTGTGATGATCCCCTTCCTGTGTCCATGAATTCCCATTGTTCAATTCCCACCTATGAATGAGAACATGCGGTGTTTGATTTTTTGTCCTTGCGATAGTTTACTGAGAATGATGTTTTCCAGTTTCATCCATGTCCCTACAAAGGACACGAACTCATCATTTTTTATGGCTGCATAGTATTCCATAGTGTATATGTGCCACATTTTCTTAATCCAGTCTATCGTTGTTGGACATTTGGGTTGGTTCCAAGTCTTTGCTATTGTGAATAGTGCCGCAACAAACATACGTGTGCATGTGTCTTTATAGCAGCATGATTTATAGTCCTTTCAGTATATACCCAGTAGTGGGATGGCTGGGGCAAATGGTATTTCTAGTTCGAGATCCCTGAGGAATCGCCACACTGACTTCCACAATGGTTGAACTAGTTTACAGTCCCACCAACAGTGTAAAAGTGTTCCTATTTCTCCACATCCTCTCCAGCACCTGTTGTTTCCTGATTTTTTAATGATGGCCATTCTAACTGGTGTGAGATGGTATCTCACTGTGGTTTTGATTTGCATTTCTCTGATGGCCAGTGATGATGAGCATTTCTTCATGTGTTTTTTGGCTGCATAAATGTCTTCTTTTGAGAAGTGTCTGTTCATGTCCTTTGCCCACTTTTTGATGGGGTTGTTTGTTTTTTTCTCGTAAATTTGTTTGAGTTCATTGTAGATTCTGGATATTAGCCCTTTGTCAGATGAGTAGGTTGCAAAAATTTTCTCCCATTCTGTAGGTTGCCTGTTCACTCTGATGATAGTTTCTTTTGCTGTGCAGAAGCTCTTTAGTTTAATGAGATCCCATTTGTCGATTTTGGCTTTTGTTGCCATTGCTTTTGGTGTTTTAGACATGAAGTCCTTGCCCATGCCTATGTCCTGAATGGTATTGCCTAGGTTTTCTTGTCGGATTTTAATGGTTTTAGGTCTAACATATAAGTCTTCAATCCATCTTGAATTGGTTTTTGTATAAGGTGTAAGGAAGGGATCCAGTTTCAGCTTTCTACATATGGCTAGCCAGTTTTCCCAGCACCATTTATTAAATAGGGAATCCTTTCCCCATTTCTTGTTTTTGTCAGGTTTGTCAAAGATCAGATAGTTGTAGCTATGCGGCATCATTTCTGAGGGCTCTGTTCTGTTCCATTGATCTATGTCTCTGTTGTGGTACCAGTACCATGCTGTTTTGGTTACTGTAGCCTTGTAGTATAGTTTAAAGTCAGGTAGCGTGATGCCTCCAGCTTTGTTCTTTTGGCTTAGGATTGACTTGGCGATGCGGGCTCTTTTTTCGTTCCATATGAACTTTAAAGTAGTTTTTTCCAATTCTGTAAAGAAAGTCATTGGTAGCTTGATGGGGATGGCATTGAATCTATAAATTACCTTGGGCAGTATGGCCATTTTCACGATATTGATTCTTCCAACCCATGAGCATGGAATGTTCTTCCATTTGTTTGTATCCTCTTTTATTTCATTGAGCAGTGGTTTGTAGTTCTCCTTGAAGAGGTCCTTCACATCCCTTGTAAGCTGGATTCCTAGGTATTTTCTTCTCTTTGAAGCAATTGTGAATGGGAGTTCACTCATGATTTGGCTCTCTGTCTGTGATTGGTGTACAAGAATGCTTGTGATTTTTGTACATTAATTTTGTATCCTGAGACTTTGCTGAAGTTGCTAATCAGCTTAAGGAGATTTTGGGCTGAGACAATGGGGTTTTCTAGATATACAATCATGTCATCCGCAAACAGGGACAATTTGACTTCCTCTTTTCCTAATTGAATAACCTTTATTTCCTTCTCCTGCCTCATTGCTCTGGCCAGAACTTCCAGCACTATGTTGAATAGGAGCAGTGAGAGAGGGCATCCCTGTCTTGTGCCAGTTTTCAGAGGGAATGCTTCCAGTTATTGCCCATTCAGTATGATATTGGCTGTGGGTTTGTCATAGATAGCTCTTATTATTTTGAGATATGTCCCATCAATACCTAATTTATTGAGAGTTTTCAGCATGAAGCGTTGTTGAATTTTGTCAAAGGCCTTTTCTGCATCTATTGAGATAATCATGTGGTTTTTGTCTTTGTTTCTGTTTATATGCTGGATTACATTTATTGATTTGCATATGTTGAACCAGCCTTGCATCCCAGGGATGAAGCCCACTTGATCATGGTGGATAAGCTTTTTGATGTGCTGCTGGATTCGGTTTGCCAGTATTTTATTGAGGATTTTTACATCAATGTTCATCAAGGATATTGTTCTGAAATTCTCTTTTTTGGTTAAGTCTCTGCCAGGCTTTGGTATCAGGACGATGCTGGCTTCATAAAATGTGTTAGGGAGGATTCCCTCTTTTTCTATCGATTGGAATATTTTCAGAAGCAATGGTACCAGTTCCTCCTTGTACCTCTGTTAGAATTCAGCTGTGAATCCATCAGGTCCTGGACTCTTTTTGGTTGGTAAGCTATTGATTATTGCCACAATTTCAGAACCTGTTATTGGTCTATTCAGAGATTCAACTTCTTCCTGGTTTAGTCTTGGGAGGGTGTATTTGTCGAGGAATTTATCCATTTCTTCTAGATTTTCTAGTTTATTTGCATAGAGGTGTTTGTAGTATTCTCTGATGGTAGATTGTATTTCTGTGGGATCAGTGGTGATATCCCCTTTTTCGTTTTTTATTGCATCTATTTGATTCTTCTCTCTTTTCTTCTTTATTAGTCTTGCTAGCGGTCCATCAATTTTGTTGATCCTTTCAAGAAATCAGCTCCTGGATTCATTAATTTTTTGAAGGGTTTTTTTGTGTCTCTATTTCCTTCAGTTCTGCTCTGATTTTAGTTATTTCTAGCCTTCTGCTAGCTTTTGAATGTGTTTGCTCTTGCTTTTCTAGTTCTTTTAATTGTGATGATAGGGTGTCAATTTTGGATGTTTCCTGCTTTCTCTTGTGGGCATTTAGTGCTATAAATTTCCCTCTACACACTGCT
>NW_022095972.1:0-6195 GCF_006542625.1 Nomascus leucogenys | reverse complement strand
CTCAATCAAAAACTGAGGTTCAACTTCTGTTAGTTGAATGCACGGAACAGTAAGAAGTTTCACAGATTTTTACTGTGCAGTTTTTATTTGAAAATATTACTTTTTCCACTATAGGCCTCTTAGCGCCCCTAATGTCCAATTGTATTTTCTATAGAAAGAGTGGTTCAGAACTGCTCAATCAAATGTAAGGTTAAACTCTCTTAGTTGAATGCACAGAACAGAAAGAAGTTTCACAGAATGCTTCTGTGTAGTTTTTATTTGAAGATATTACTTTTTCCTCTATAGGCCTCTTAGCGCTCCGATGGTCCACTTGCATTTTATACAGAAAGAGTGCTTCAGAACTGCTCAATCAAAAGTAAGGTTCAACTCTGTTAGTTGAATACACAGAACAGAAAGAAGTTTCACTGATTGCTTCTGTGTAGTTTTTGTTTGAAGATATTCCTTTTTCTACTATGGGCCTCTTAGCGAAAAGAATGTCCACTTGCATTTTCTACAGAAAGAGATTTTCAGAACTGCTCAATCAAAACTAAGGTTCAACACTGTTAGTTGAATGCACAGAACAGAGAGAAGTTTCACAGATATCTTCTGTGTAGTTTTTGTTTGAACTTATTCCTTTTTCCACTATAAGCCTCTTTGCGCCCTGAATGTCCACTTGTATTTTCTACAGAAAGAGTGTTTCAGAACTGCTCAATCAAAACTAAGTTTCATCTCTGTTAGTTGAATGCACAGAACAGAAAGAAGTTTCACAGATTGCTTCTTTGTAGTTTTTGTTTGAAGACATTCCCTTTTCCACTATAGGCCTCTTAGCTCCCTGAATGTCCAAAGGCATTTTCTATAGAAAGGGTGTTTCAGAAGTGCTCAATCAGAAGTAAGGTTCAACTCTGTTAGATGAATGCAAACAACAGAAAAAGTTTCACAGAATGCTTCTGTGTAGTTTGTATTTGAAGGTATTACTTTTTCCGCTATAGGCCTCTTAGCGCTCCGAAGGTCCACTTGCATTTTCTACAGAAAGAGTGTTTCAGTACTTCTCAATCAAAAGTAAGGTTGAACTCCGTTATTTGAATGCACAGAACAGAAGGAAGTTTAACAGATAGCTTCTGTGTAGTTTTTATTTGAACTTTTCCTTTTTCCACTACAGTCCTCTTAGCGCTCAGAATGTCCACTTGTATTTTCTAGAGAAAGAGTGTTTCAGAACTGCTCAATCAAAACTGAGGTTCAACTCTGTTAGTTGAATGCACAGAACAGAAAGAAGTTTCACAGATTTCTTCTGTGTAGTGTTTGTTTGAAGATATTCCTTTTTCTACTATGGGCCTCTTAGCGCCATGAATGTCCACTTGCATTTTCAACAGAAAGAGTGTTTCAGAACTGCTCAATTAAAACTAAGGTTCAACTCTGTTAGCTGAATGCACAGAACAGAGAGAAGTTTTACCGATATCTTCTGTGTAGTTTTTATTTGAACTTATTCCTTTTTCCACTATAGGCCTCTTAGCGCCCTGAATGTCCACTTGTATTTTCTACAGAAAGAGTGTTTCAGAACTGCTCAATCAAAACTTAGGTTCAACTCTGTTAGTTGAATGCACAGAACAGAAAGAAGTTTCACAGATTGATTCTTTGTAGGTTTGGTTTGAAGATATTCCCTTTTCCACTATAGTGCTCTTAGCGCCATGAATGTCCAATTGCATTTTATACAGAAAGAGTGTTTCAGAACGGTTCAATCAAAATTAAGGTTCAACTGTGTTAGTTTAAAGAACAGAACCGTAAGAAGTTTCACAGATTGCTTCTGTGTAGTATTTATTTGAAGGTATTCCTTTTTCCACCATAGGCCTCTTAGCGCCCTGAATGTCCACTTGCATTTTCTACAGAAAGAGTGTTTCAGAACTGCTCAATCAAAAGTAAGCTTCAACTCTGTTAGTTGAATGCAGAGAACAGAGAAATGTTTCACAGGTAACTTCTGTGTAGTTTTTAGGTGACCTTTTTACTTTTTCCACTATAGTCCTCTTAGCGCCCTGAATGTCCACTTGTATTTTCTACAGAAAGAGTGTTTCAGAACTGCTCAATCAAAACGGAGTTTCAACTCTGTTAGTTGAATGCACAGAACAGTAAGAAGTTTCACAGATTTCTTCTGTGCAGTTTTTATTTGAAAATATTCCTTTTCCACTGTAGGCCTCTTAGTGCCCTGAATGTCCAATTGCATTTTCTACAGAAAAAGTGTTTCAGAACTGCTCAATCAAAAGTAAGGTTAAACTCTGTTTGTTGAATGCACAGAACAGAAAGAAGTTTCACAGAATTCTTCTGTGTAGTTTTTATTTGAAGATATTTCCTTTTCCGCTGTAGGCCTCTTAGCGCTCCGAAGGTCCACTTGCATTTTCCACAGAAAGAGTGTTTCAGAAATGCTCAATCCAAAGTAAGGTTCAACTCTGTTAGTTGAATGCACAGAACAGAGAGAAGTTTCACAGATAGCTTCTGTGTAGTTTTTATGTGAACTTTTCCTTTTTCCACTACAGTCCTCTTAGCGCCCAGAATGTCCACTTGTATTTTCTAGAGAAAGAGTGTTTCAGAACTGCTCAATCAAAACTGAGGTTCAACTCTGTTTGTTGAATGCACAGAACAGTAAGAAGTTTCACAGATTTCTTCTGTGTAGTTTTTATTTGAAGATATTACTTTTTCCGCTATAGGCCTCTTAGCGATCCGAAGGTCCACTTGCATTTTCTACAGAAAGAGTGTTTCAGAACTGCTCAATGAAAAGTAAGGTTCAACTCTGTTAGTTGAATGCACAGAACAGAAAGAAGTTTCACAGATTGCTTCTGTGTAGTTTTTGTTTGAATATATTCCTTTTTCTACTATGGGCCTCTTAGCGCCATGAATGTCCACTTGCATTTTCAACAGAAAGAGTGTTTCAGAACTGCTCAATCAAAACTAAGGTTCAACTCTGTTAGCTGAATGCACAGAACAGAGAAGTTTCACAGATATCTTATGTGTCGTTTTTATTTGAACTTATTACTTTTTCCACTATAGGCCTCTTAGCGCCCTGAATGTCCACTTGTATTTTCTACAGAAAGAGTGTTTCAGAACTGCTCAATCAAAACTTAGGTTCAACTCTGTTAGTTGAATGCACAGAACAGAAAGAAGTTTCACAGATTGCTTCTTTGTAGTTTTGGTTTGAAGATATTACCTTTTCCACTATAGGCCTCTTAGCGCCATGAATGTCCACTTGCATTTTCTACAGAAAGAGTGTTTCAGAACTGTTCAATCAAAATTAAGGTTCAACTGTGTTAGTTTAATGAACAGAACCGTAAGAAGTTTCACAGATTGCTTCTGTGTAGTTTTTATTTGAAGGTATTCCTTTTTCCACCACAGGCCTCTTAGCGCCCTGAATGTCCACTTGCATTTACTACAGAAAGGGTGTTTCAGAACTGTTCAATCAAAAGTAAGGTTGAACTCTGTTAGTTGAATGCACAGAACTGTAAGAAGTTTCACAGATAGTTTCTTTGTAGTTTATATTTGAACATATACCTTTTTCAACTACAGGCTTCTTAGCGCCCTGAACGTTCACTTGCATTTTCTGCAGAAAGAGTGTCTCAGAACTGCTCAATCAAAACTAAGGTTCAACTCTGTTAGTTGAATGCAGAGAACAGAGATAAGTTTCACAGATATCTTCTGTGTAGTTTTTATTTGAACTTATTGCTTTTTCCACTACAGGCCTCTTAGCGCCCTGAATGTCCACTTGTGTAATTTCTGCAGAAAGAGTGTTTCAGAACTGCTCAATCAAAACTAAGGTTCAACTCTGTTAGTTGAATGCACAGAACAGAAAGAAGTTTCACAGATTGCTTCTTTGTAGTTTTTGTTTGAAGATATTCCCTTGTCCACTATAGGCCTCTTAGCGCCATGAATGTCCACTTGCATTTTCTACAGAAAGATTGCTTCAGAACGGTTCAATCAAAATTAAGGTTCAACTGTGTTAGTTTAAAGAACAGAACCGTAAGAAGTTTCACAGATAGCTTCTGTGTAGTTTTTATTTGAAGGTATTCCTTTTTCCACCATAGGCCTCATATCGCCCTGAATGTTCTCTTGTATTTTCTACAGAAAGGGTGTTTAAGAACTGCTCAATCAAAAGTAAGCTTCAACTCTGTTTGTTGAATGCACAGAACAGTAAGAAGTTTCACAGATTCCTTCTGTGTAGTTTTTGTTTGAAGATCTTCCTTTTTCTACTATGGGCCTCTTAGCGCCATGAATTTCCACTTGCATTTTCTACAGAAAGGGTGTTTCAGAACTGCTGAATCAAAACTAAGGTTCAAATCTGTTAGTTGAATGCACAGAACAGAGAGAAGTTTCACAGATATCTTCTGTGTAGTTTTTATTTGTACTTATTCCTTTTTCCACTACAGGTCTCTTAGCGCCCTGAATGTCCACTTGTATTTTCTACAGAAAGAGTGTTTCAGAACTGCTCAATCAAAACCAAGGTTCAACTATGTTAGTTGAATGCACAGAACAGAAAGAAGTTTTACAGATTGCTTCTTTGTAGTTTTTGTTTGAAGATATTCCCTTTTCCAGTATAGGCCTCTTAGCGCCATGAATGTCCACTTGCATTTTCTACAAAAAGTGTGTTTCAGAACTGTTCAATCAAAATTAAGGTTCAACAGTGTTAGTTTAAAGAACAGAACCGTAAGAAGTTTCACAGATTGCTTCTGTGTAGTTTTTATTTGAAGGTATTCCTTTTTCCACCATAGACCTCTTAGCGCCCTGAATGTCCACATGCATTGTCTACAGAAAGGGTGTTTCAGAACTGCTCAATCAAAAGTAAGGTTGAACTCTCTTAGTTGTATGCACAGAACAGTAAGGAGTTTCACAGATACCTTCTTTGTAGTTTTTATTTGAACATATATCTTTTTCAACTATAGGCCTCTTATCGCCCTGAATGTTCACTTGCATTTTCGGCAGAAAGAGTGTTTCATAACTGCTAAATATAAACTAAGGTTCAACTCTGTTAGTTGAATGCACAGAACAGTAAGAAGTTTCACAGATTGCTTCTGTGTAGTTTTTATTTGAACATATTCATTTTTCCGCTATAGGCCCCATAGCGCCCTGAATGTTCACTTGCATTTTCTACAGAAAGAGTGTTTCAGAACTGCTAAATAATAACTAAGGTTCAAGTCAGTTTGTTGAATACACAGAACTGTAAGAAGTTTCACAGATTGCTTCTGTGTGGTTTTTATTTGAAGATATTCCTTTTCCCACTATAGGCCTCTCAGCGCCCTGAATGTCCACTTGCATTTTCTACAGAAAGAGTGTTTCAGAACTGCTCAATAAAAACTACCATTCAACAATGTTAGTTTAATGCACAGAACAGTAAGAAGTTTCGCAGATTGCTTCTGTGCAGTTTTTATCTGAAAATGTTCCTTTTTCCACTATAGGCCTCTTAGCTCCCTGAATGTCCAAATATATTTCCTATAGAAAGGGTGTGTCAGAAGTGCTCAATCAAATGTATGTTTCAACTCTGTTAGTTGAATGCAAAGAACAGAAAGAAGTTTCACAGAATGCTTCTGTGTAGTTTTTATTTGAAGATATTAATTTTTCCGCTCTAGGCCTCTTAGCGCTCCTAATGTCCACTTGCATTTTCTACAGAAAGACTGTTTCAGAACTCCTCAATCAAAAGTAAGGTTCAACTCTGTTAGTTGAATGCACAGAACAGAAAGAAGTTTCACAGATTGCTGCTGGGTAGTTTTTGTTTGAAGATATTCCTTCTTCTACTATGGGCCTCTTAGCGCCATGAATGTCCACTTGCATTTTCTACAGAAAGAGTGTTTCAGAACTGCTCAATCAAAACTAAGGTTCAACTCTGTTAGTTGAATTCACAGAACAGAGAGAAGTTTCACAGATATCTTCTGTGTAGTTTTTATTTGAACTTATTCCTTTTTCCACTACAGGCCTCTTAGCGCCCTGAATGTCCACTTGTATTTTCTACAGAAAGAGTGTTTCAGAACTGCTCAATCAAAACTAAGGTTCAACTCGTTAGTGAATGCACAGAACACAAAGAAGTTTCACAGATTGCTTCTGTGTAGTTTGAATTTGAAGGTATTACTTTTTCCGCTATAGGCCTCTTAGCGCTCCGAAGGTCCACTTGCATTTTCTAAAGAAAGAGTGTTTCAGAACTTCTCAATCAAAAGTAAGGTTCAACTCCGTTAGTTGAATACACAG
>NW_022095971.1:0-42197 GCF_006542625.1 Nomascus leucogenys | reverse complement strand
GAGTGTTTCAAAACTGCTCAATCAAAAGAAAGGTTCAACGCTGTGAGATGAATGCACAGATCGGAAAGGAGTTTAACAGAATGCTTCTGTGCAGTTTTATTTGAAGATATTTCGTTTTTCACCATAGGCCTCAAAGCGCTCCAAAAGTCCACTTGCAGATTCCACAAAAAGAGCCTTTCAAAACTGCTCAGTCAAAACAAAGGTTTATCTCTGTGAGATGAATGCACAGAAGAGAAAGACGTTTCACAGTATGCTTCTGTGTAGTTTTTATTTGAAGTTATTTCTTTTTTCAACTTAGGCCGCAATGCTCTCCTAATGTCCACTTGCAGATCCTACAAAAAGAGTGTTTCAAAACTGCTATATCAAAATAGAGGTTCAACTCTCTGAGATGAATGCACAGACCAGAAAGAACTTTCACAGAATGATTCTGTGTAGTTTTCATTTGAAAGTATTTTGTTTTTCACTGTAGGCCTCCATGCGTTCCAAATGTCCACTTGCAGTTTCTACAAAAAGAGTGTTTCAAAACTGCTGAATCAAAAGAAAGGTTCAACTCTCTGAGATGAACACACATATCAGGAAGAAGTTTCACAGAATGCTTCTGTATAGTTTTTATGGGAAGATATTTCGTTTATCATCAACGGCCTCAAAACGCTCCAAATGTCCACTTGCAGATTCTACCAAAAGAGTGTTTCAAAACTGCTCAATCAAAAGAAAGGTTCAACTCTGTGAGATGAATGCACAGATCAGAAAGAAGTTTCACTGAATGCTTCTGTGTAGTTTTTAATTGAAGATATTTCGTTTTTCACCACAGGCCTCAAAGAGCTCCAAACGTCCACTTGCAGATTCCACAAAAAGAGCCTTTCAAAACTGCTGAGTCAAAACAAAGGTTCATGTCTGTGAGATGAATGCACAGAACAGAAATAAGTTTCACAGTATGCTTCTGTGTAGTTTTTATGGGAAGATATTCCTTCTTTCAACTTAGGCCTCAATGCTCTCCTAATGTCCACTTCTAGTTTCTACAAAAGAGTGTTTCAAAACTGCTCAATCAAAAGAAAGGTTCAACTCTGTGAAATGAATGCACAGATCAGAAAGAATTTTCACAGAATGCTTCTGTGTAGTTTTTATTTGAAGATCTTTCATTTTCGCCATAGGCCTCAAAGCCCTGCAAATGTCCATTGGCAGATTTTACAAAAAGAGTCTCTCAAAACTGCTACATCAAAAGAAAGGTTCTTCTCTGTGAGATGAATGCACAGAACCAAAAGAAGTTTCACAGTATGCTTCTGTGTAGTTTTTATGGGAAGTTATTTCTTTTTTCAACTTACGACTCAATGCTCTCCTAATGTCCACTTGCAGATTCTACAAAAAGAGTGTTTCAAAACTGCTCAATCAAAACAAATGTTCAACTCTGTGAGATGAATATACAGATCAGAAAGAAGTTTCACAGAATGCTTCTGTGTAGTTCTTAATTGAAGATATTTCATTTTTCACCACAGGCCTCAAAGCGCTCCAAATGTCCACTTGCAGATTCCACAAAAAGTCCCTTTCGTAACTCCTCAGTCAAAACAAAGGTTCATGTCTGTGAGTTGAATGCACAGAACAGAAATAAGTTTCACAGTATGCTTCTGTGTAGTTTTTATGGGAAGATATTCCTTCTTTCAACTTAGGCCTCAATGCTCTCCTATTGTCCACTTCTAGTATCTACAAAAAGAGTGTTTCAAAACTGCTCAATCAAAAGAAGGTTCAACTCTCTGAGATGAATACACATATCAGAAAGAAGTTTCACAGAATGCTTCTGTGTAGATTTTATGGGAAGATATTTCGTTTTTCATCATAGACCTCAAAACGCTCCAAATGTCCACTTGCAGATTCTACCAAAAGAGTGTTTCAAAACTGCTCAGTCAAAAGAAAGGTTCAACTCTGTGAGATGAATGCACAGATCAGAAGGAAGTTTCACTGAATGCTTCTGTGTAGTTTTTAATTGAAGAGATTTTGTTTTTCACCACAGGCCTCAAAGTGCTCCAAAGGTCCACTTGCAGATTCCACAAAAAGAGCCTTTCAAAACTGCTCAGTCAAAACAAAGGTTCATCTCTGTGAGTTGAATGCACAGAACAGAAAGAAGTTTCACAGTATGCTTCTGTGTAGTTTTTATTTGAAGTTGTTTCTTTTTTCAACTTAGGCCACAATGCTCTCCTAATATCCACTTGCAGATTCTACAAAAAGAGTGTTTCAAAACTGCTCAATCAAAATAGAGGTTCAACTCTCTGAGATGAATGCACAGATCAGAAAGAACTTTCACAGAATGATTCTGTGTAGTTTTTATTTGGAGATATTCCTTTTTTCACCGTAGGCCTCCATGCACTCCAAATGTCCACTTGCAGTCTCTACAAAAGAGTGTCTCAAAACTGCTCAAAGAAAAGAAAGGTTCAACTCTGTGAGATGAATGCACAGATCAGAAAGAAGTTTCACAGAATTCTGTAGTTTTTATTTGAAGATATTTAGTTTTTTGCCATAGGCCTCAAAGCCCTGCAAATGTCCATTGGCAGATTCTACAAAAAGAGTCTCTCAAAACTGCTACATCAAAAGAAAGGTTCTTCTCTGTGAGATGAATGCACAGAACTGAAAGAAGTTACACAGTACGCTTCTGTGTAATTTTTCTGGGAAGATATTTCTTTTTTCAACTTAGGCCTCAATGCTCTCCTAATGTCCACTTGCAGATTCTACAAAAAGAGTGTTTCAAAACTGCTCAATCAAAAGAAAGGTTCAACTCTGTGAGATGAATCCACTGATCAGAAAGGAGTTTCACAGAATGGTTCTGTGTAGTTTTTATTTGAAGATATTTAGTTTTTCACCACAGGCTTCAAAGCGCTCCAAATGTCCACTTGCAGATTCCTCAAAAAAAGCTTTCAAAACTGCTCAGTCAAAAAAAAGGTTCATCTCTGTGAGATGAATGCACAAAACAGAAAGAAGTTTCACAGGATGCTTCTGTGTAGTTTTTATGGGAAGATATTTCTTTTTTCAACTTAGGCCTCAATGTTCTCCTAATGTCCACTTGCAGATACTACAAAAAGAGTGTTTCAAAACTGCTCAATCAAAAGAAAGGTTCAACTCTGTGAGATGAATGCACAGATCAGAAAGAACGTTCACAGAATACTTCTGTGTAGTTTTTATTTGAAGATATTTCGTTTATCACCATAGGCCTCAATGCGCTCAAAATGTCCACTTGCAGTTTCTACAAAAGCCTGTTTCAAAACTGCTCAATCAACAGAGAGGTTCAACTCTGTGAGATGAATGCACAGATCAGAAAGAAGTTTCACAGAATGCTTCTGTGTAGTTTTTATTTGAAGATATGTCCTTTTTCGCCATAGGCCTCAAAGCCCTCCAAATGCCCATTTGCAGACTCTACAAAAAGAGTCTCTCAAAACTGCTTCATCAAAAGAAAGGTCCTTCTCTGTGAGATGAATGCACAGGACAGATACAAGTTTCACAGTATGCTTCCGTGTAGTTTTTATGAGAAGTTATTTCTTTTTACAACTTAGGCCGCAATGTTCTATTAATGTCCACTTGCTGATACTACAAAAAGAGTGTTTCAAAACTGCTCAATCAAAGGAAAATTTCAACTCTTTGTGATGTATGCACAGATCAGAAAGAAGTTTCACAGAGTGATTCTGTGTAGTTTTTATTTGAAGATATTTTGAATTTCGCCATAGGCCTCAAAGCCCTCCAAATGTCCATTTACAGATTCTACAAAAAGAGTCTCTCAAAACTGCTACATCAAAAGAAAGGTTCTTCTCTGTGAGATGAATGCACAGAAATGAAAGAAGTTTCACAGTATGCTTCTGTGTAGTTTCTATGCGAAGATATTTCTTTTTTCACCTTAGACCTCAATGCTCTCCAAATGTCCACTTGCAGATTCTACAAAAAGAGTGTTTCAAAACTTCTCAATCAAAAGAAAGGTTCAACTCTCTGAGACGAATGCACAGATTGGAAAGAACTTTCACAGAATGATTCTGTGTAGTTTTCATTTGAAGATATTTCGTTTTTCACTGTAGGCCTCCATGCGCTCCAAATGTCCACTTGCAGTTTCTAGAAAAGAGTGTTTCAAAACTGCTCAATCAACAGAAAGGTTCAACTCTGTGAGCTGAATGCACACATCAGAAAGAAGTTTCACAGAATGCTTCTGTGTAGTTTTTATTTGAAGATATTTCGTTTTTCACCATAGGCCTCAAAGCCCTGCAAATGTCCATTGGCAGATTCTACAGAAAGAGTCTCTGAAAACTGCTACATCAAAAGAAAGGTTCTTTTCTGTGAGATGATTGCACAGAACTGAAAGGAGTTTCAAAGTACGCTTCTGTGTAGATTTTATGGGAAGATATTTCTTTTTTCAACTTAGTCCTCACTGCTCTCCTAATGTCCACTTGCAGATTCTACAAAAGGTGTGTTTCAAAACTGCCCAATCAAAGGAAAGCTTCAACTCTCTGAGATGAATGCACAGATCAGAATGAACTTTCACAGAATGCTTCTGTGTGGTTTTTATTTGAAGATATTTCATTTTTCACCGTAGGCCTCCATGCGCTCCAAATGTAAACTTACAGTTTCTACAAAAGAGTCTTTCAAAACTGCTCAATCAAAACAAAGATTCAACTCTGTGAGATGAATGCACAGATCAGAAAAACGTTTCAGAGAATGCTTCTTTGTACTTTTTATTTGAAGATATTTCATTTTTTGCCATAGGCCTCAAAGCCCTCCAAATGTCCATTTGCAGATTCTACAAAAAGTGTCTCTCATAACAGCTTCATCAAAAGAAACGTTCTTCTCCTTGTGATGAATGCACAGAACTGAAAGAATTTTCACAGTACGCTTCTGTGTCGTTTTTTTGCAAAGATATTTCTTTTTTAACCTTAGGCCTCAATGCTCTCCAAATTTCCACTTGCAGATTCTACAAAAAGAGTTTTTCAAAACTGCCCAATCCAAAGAAATGTTCAACTCTCAGAGATGAATACACAGATCAGAAAGAAGTTTCACAGAATGCTTCTGTGTAGTTTTTATGGGAAGATATTTCGTTTTTTACCATAGACCTCAATACGCTCCAATTGTCCACTCGCAGATGCTACAAAAAGACTGTTTCAAAACTGCACAATCAAAAGAAAGGTTCCACTCTGTGAGATGAATGCACAGATCTGAAAGAGGTTTCACATAACGCTTCTGTGTAGGTTTTATCGGAAGCTATTTCGTTTCTCACAATAGGCCTCAAATACCTCGAAATATCCAATTGTGGATTCTTCAAAATGAGTGTTTCAAAACTGCTCAATCAAAAGAAAGGTTCAACTCTGTGAGATTGATGTACAGATAAAGAAGAAGTTTCATGTAATGCTTCTGTGTAGTTTATCTTTGAAGATATTTTGTTTTTCACCATAGGCCTCAATGCACTACAAATGTCCAATTGCAAATTCTACAAAAAGAGTGTTTCAAAGCTGCTCAATCAAAAGAAAGGTTCAACTCCATGAGATGAATGCACAGATCAGGAAGATGTTTCACAAAATGCTTCTGGGTAGTTTTTATGTGGAGGTGTTTCGTTTTTCATGATAGGCCTCAAAGCACTCCAAACGTCCACTTGCAGATTCAACCAAAAGAGTGTTTCAAAACTGCTCAAACAAAAGAAACGTTAAACTCTGTGAGTCGAATGCACAGATCAGAAAGAAGTTTCACAGAATGCTTCTCTACAGTTTTTATGGGAAGATATTTTGTTTCTCACCATAGGCCTCAAAGCGCTCCAAATATCCAATTAGGGATTCTTCAAAATTAGTGTTTCAAAACTGCTTACTCAAAAGAAATGTTCAACTCTGTGTGATTTCTGCACAGATCAGGAAGTAGTTTCACAGAATGCTTCAGTGTAGTTCTTATGGGAAGATATTTCATTTTTCACCATTGGTCACAAAGCGCTCAAAACGTCCACTTGCTGATTGTATAAAAAGAGTGTTTCAAAACTGCTCAATCAAAAGACATTTTCAAATCTGTGAGATGAATGCCCAGATCAGGTAGAAGTTTCACAAAATGCTTCTGTGTAGTTTTAATGGGAAGACATTCCGGTTTTCAACATAGGCCCCAATACGCTCCAAATGTCCACTTGCAAATTATACAAAAAGCGTATTTCAAAGCTGCACAATCAAAAGAAATGTTCAACTCTCTGGGATGAATTCACAGATCAGGAAGAATTTTCTCAGAATGCTTCTGTGTAACTTTTATGGGAGGATGTTTCGTTTTTCAGGATAGGCCTCAATGCACTCCAAACGTCCACTTGCAGATTCTACAAAAAGTGTGTTTCAAAACTGCTCAAACAAAAGAAAGGTTCAAATCTGTGAGATGAATGCATAGATCAGGAAGAAGTTTCACAGAATGCTCCTGTGTAGTTTTTATGGGAAGATATTTCATTTCTTACGATAGACCTCAAATTGCTCCAAATATCCAATTGCGGATTATTCAAAATGAGTGTTTCATAACTGCTCAATCAAAAGAAAGGTTCAACTCTGTGAGATGGATGTACAGATCAAGAAGTAGTTTCACAGAATGCTTCTGTGTAGTTTTTCTGTGAAGATATTTCGTTTTTCACCATAGGCTTCAATGTGCTACAAATGTCCAACTGCAAATTCTACAAAAAGAGTGTTTCAAGGCTGCTCAATCAAAAGAAAGGTTCAACTCCATGAGATGAATGCACAGATCAGGAAGATGTTTCACAGAATGCTTCTGGGTAGTTTTTATGGGGAGATGTTTTGTTTTTCACGATAGGCCTCAAAGCGCTCCAATCGTCCACTTGCAGATTCTACAAAAAGAGTGTTTCAAAACTACTCAAACAAAAGAAAGGTTAAACTCTGTGAGACGAATGCACAGATCAGAAAGAACTTTCACAGAATGCTTCTGTATAGTTTTTATGGGAAGATATTTCGTTTCTAACCATAGGCCTCAAAGCGCTTCAAATATCCAATTATGGATTCTTCAAAATGAGTGTTTCAAAACTGCTCAATCAAAAGAAAGGTTCAAGTCTGTGAGATTGCTGCACAGATCAGGAATAAGTTTCACAGAATGCTTCAATGTAGTTTTTATGGAAGATATTTCAATTTTCACCATAGACCTAAAAGCGCTCCTTACGTCCACTTGCAGATTCTAAAAAAACAGTGTTTCAAAACTGCTCAATCAAAAGAAAGGTTCAACTCTGTGAGATGGATTCACAGATCAGAAAGAAGTTGCACAGAATGCTCCTTTTGTAGTTTTTATGGGAAGATATTTCATTTCTCACCGTAGGCTTCAAAGCACTCCAAACGTGCACTTGAAGATTCTACAAAAAGCGTGTTTCAAAGCTGTGCAATCAAAAGAAACATTCAACACTGTGAGATGAATGCACAGATCAGAAACAAGTTTCACAGAATGCTTCTCTGTTGTTTTTATGGGAAGAAACTTCATTTCTCACAATAGGCTTCAAAGTGCGCCAAATATCCACTTGCGTATTCTACAAAAAGAGTGTTTCAAAACTGCTCAATCAAAAGAAACGTTCAACCCTGTGAGATGAATGCACAGAGCAGGAAGAAGATTCACAGAATTCTTCTGTGCAGTTTTTATGGGAAGATATTTCATTTTTCACCATAGGCCTCAAAATTCTCGAAATGTCCACTTGCAGATTCTACCAAAAGAGTGTTTCAAAACTGCTCAATCAAAAGAAAGCTTCAACTCTGTGAGATGAATGCCCAGATCAGAAAGGAGTTTCACAGAATGCTTCTGTGTAGTTTTTATTTGAAGTTATTTCATTTTTCACCATAGGCCTCAAAGCGCTCAAAATGTCCAGTTGCAGATTCCACAAAAAGAGCCTTTCAAAACTGTTCAGTCAAAACAAAGGTTCATCTCCATGAGATGAATGCACAGAACAGAAAGAAGTTTCACAGGATGCTTCTGTGTAGCTTTTATGGGAAGACATTTCTTTTTTCAACTTAGGCCTCAATGCTCTCCTAATGTCCACTTGCAGATTCTACAAAAGAGTGTTTCAAAACTGCTCAATCAAAAGAAAGGTTCAACTTTCTGAGATGAATTCACAGAACAGAAAGGAGTTTCACACAATGCTTCTGTGTAGTTTTTATTTGAAGATATTTCGTTTTTCACAATAGGCCTCAAGGCGCTCTAAATGTCCTCTTGTAGTTTCTACAAAAAGAGTTTCAAAACTGCTCAATCCAAAGAAAGGTTCAACTCTCAGAGATGAATACACAGATCAGAAAGAAGTTTCACAGAATGCTTCTGTGTAGTTTTTATGGGAAGATATTTCGTTTTTAACCATAGGCCTCAATACGCTCCAAATGACCACTCGGAGATGCTACAAAAAGACTGTTTCAAAGCTGCACAATCAAAGGAAAGGTTCAACTTTGTGAGATGAAGGCACAGATCAGAAAGAAGTTTCACAGAATTCTTCTGTGTAGTTTTTATTTGAAGATATTTTGTTTTTCAACATAGGCCTCAAAGTGCTCCAAATGTCCACTTGCAGATTCCACTAAAAGAGCCTTTCAAAACTGCTCAGTCAAAACAAAGGTTCATCAATGTGAGATGAACGCACAGAAGAGGAAGAAGTTTCACAGCATGCTTCTGTGTAGTTTCTATGGGAAGATATTTCTTTTTTCAACTTAGTCCTCAATACTCTCCTAATGTCCACTTGCAGATACTACAAAAATGGTGTTTCAAAACTGCTCAATCAAAAGAAAGGTTCAACTCTCTGAGATGAATGCACAGATCAGAAAGAACTTTCACAGAATGCTTCTGTGTAGTTTTTATTTGAAGATATTTCGTTTTTCACCGTAGGCCTCAATGCGCTCCAAATGTCCACTTGCAGTTTCTACAAAAAGAGTGTTTCAAAACTGCTCAATCAAAAGAAAGGTTCAACGCTGTGAGATGAATGCACAGATCAGAAAGGAGTTTAACAGAATGCTTCTGTGCAGTTTTATTTGAAGATATTTCGTTTTTCACCATAGGCCTCAAAGCGCTCCAAATGTCCAGTTGCAGATTCCACAAAAAGAGCCTTTCAAAACTGCTCAGTCAAAACAAAGGTTCATCTTCATGAGACGAATGCACAGAACAGAAAGAAGTTTCACAGGATAATTCTGCGTAGTTTTTATGGGAAGATATTTCTTTTATCAACTTAGGTCTCAATACTCTCTTGATGTCCCCTTGCAGATTCTACAAAAACAGTGTTTCAAAACTGCTCAATCAAAAGAAAGGTTCAACTCTGTGAGATGAATGCACCGATCAGAAAGAACTTTCACAGAATACTTCTGTGTAGTTTTTATTTGAAGATACTTCCTTTTTCAACATAGGCCTCCATGCACTGCAAATGTCCACTTGCAGTTTCTACAAAGGAGTGTTTCAAAACTGCTCAGTCAAAAGAAAGATTCAACTCTGTTTGATGAATGCACAGATCAGAAAGAAGTTTCACAGAATGCTTCTCTGTAGTTTTTATTTGAAGATACTTCCTTTTTCAGCATAGGCCTCAAAGCGCTCCAAATGTCCACATGCAGATTCTACAAAAAGAGTGTGTCAAAACTGCTCAGTCAAAAGAAAGTTTCAACTCTGTTAGACGAATGTACAGGTCAGAAAGAAGTTTCACGGAATGCTTCTGTGTTGTTTTTATTTGAAGATATTTCCTTTTTCATCATAAGCCACAAAGTGCTCCAAATATCCACTGGCAGATTCTACAAAAACAGTGTTTCAAAACTGCTCATTCCAGAGGAAGGTTGAACTCTGTGAGATGAATGCACAGATCAGAGAGAAGTTTCAAAGAGTGCTTCTGTGTTGTTTTTATTTGAAGATATTTCGTTTCTCACCATAGGCCTCAAAATGCTCCAAATGTCCCCTTGCAGATTCTACAAAAACAGTGTTTCAAAACTGCTCAATTAAAAGATAGGTTGATCTCTGTAAGATAAATGAACAGAAAGCAAAGAAGTTTCACAGAATCCTTCTGTGAAGTTTTCATGGGAAGATATTTCGTTTTTCAACATAGCCCTCAATGCTCTCCAAAAGTCCACTTGCAGACTCTATAAAAAGAGTGCTTCAATACTGCTCAGTCAAAAGAAAGGTTCAACTCTGTTAGACGAATGCACAGATCAGAAAGAAGTTTCACAGAATGCTCCTCTGTAGTTTTTATTTGAAGATAATTCCTTTGTCACCATAGGCCTCAAAGCGCTCCAAATGTCCACTTGCAGATTCTACAAAAAGAGTGTTTCAAAACTGCTCAATGAAAAGATTGGTTCATCTCTGTAAGATGAATGCACAGAACAGAAAGAAGTTTCACAGAATCCTTCTGTGTAGTTTTTATGGGAAGATATTTCATTTTTCACCATAGGCCTCAAAGCCCTCCAAATGTCTACTTGCAGATTCTACAAAAAGAGTGTTTTAAAACTGCTCAATCAAAAGAAGAGTTCAATACCATTAATAAATGCACAGATCAGAAAGAAGTTTCACAGAATGCTTCTGTGTAGTTTTTGTTTGAAGATATTTCGTTTCTCAACATAGGCCTCAAATCGATCCAAATGTCCACTTGCAGATTCTACAAAAAGAGTGTTTCAAAACTGCTCAATCAAAAGATACTTTCACCTCTGTAAGATTCATGCACAGAGCACAAGAAAATTTCACAGAATCCTTCTGTGTAGTTTTCATGGGAAGATATTTAGTTTTTCACCATAGGCCTGAATGTTCTCCAAATGTCCACTTGCAGATTCTACAAAAAGAATGTTTTGAAACTGCTCAGTCAAAAGAAAGTTTCAACTCTGTTAGATCAATGCACATATCAGAAAATGATTCACAGAATGCTTATGTGTAGTTTTTATTTGAAGATATTTCTTTTCTCACCATTGGCCTCAAAGCACTCCAAATGTCCACTTGCAGATTCTACAAAAATATTGTTTCAAAACTGCTCTGTCAGAAGAAAGGTTCAACTCTGTTAGATGAATGCACATATCAGAAAGAAGTTTCACAGAATATTTCTGTGTAGTTTTTATTTGAAGATATTTCTTTTCTCACCATAGGCCTCAAAACGCTCCAAATGTCCAGTTGCCAATTTTACAAAAAGAGTGTTTCAAAATTGCTGAATCAAAAGATAGGTTGATCTCTGTAAGATGACTGCAAAACACAGAAAGAAGTTTGACAGAATCCTTCTGTATTGTTTTCATGGGAAGAGATTTCGTTTTTCACCATTGTCCTCAATTCTCTCCATATGTCCACTTGCAGATTCTACAAAAAGAGTGTTTCAAAACTGCTCAGTCAAAAGAAAGGTTCAACTCGGTTTGATGAATGCACAGATCAGAAAGAAGTTTCACAGAATGCTTCTCTGTAGTTTTTATTTGAAGATACTTCCTTTTTCACCGTAGGCCTCAAAGCGCTCCAAATGTCCACTTGTACATTCTACAAAAAGAGTGTTTCAAAACTGCTCAGTCAAAAGAAAGTTTCAACTCTGTTAGATGAATACACAGATCAGAAAGAAGTTTCACAGAATGCTTCTGTGTTGTTTTTATTTGAAGATATTTCCTTTTTCATCATAAGTCGCAAAGCGCTCCAAATGTCCACTGGCAGATTCTACAAAAAGAGTGTTTCAAAACTGCTCATTCCAGAAGAAGCTTCAACTCTGTGAGATGAATGCACAGATCAGAAAGAAGTTTCAAAGAGTGCTTCTATGTTGTTTTTATTTGAAGATATTTCACTTCTCACCATAGGCCTCAAAACACTCCAAATATCCCCTTGCAGATTCTACAAAAACAGTGTTTCAAAACTGCTCAATCAAGAGATACGTTGATCTCTGTAAGATAAATGAACAGAAAAGGAAGAAGTTTCACAGAATCCTTCTGCGTAGTTTTCATGGGAAGATATCTCGTTTTTCACCGTAGGCGTCAATGCTCTCCAAATGTCCACTTGCAGATTCTACAAAAAGAGTGTTTCAAAACTGCACAGTCAAAAGAAATGTTCAACACTGTTAGATGAATGCACAGATCAGAAAGAAGTTTCACAGAATGCTTCTGTGTAGTTTTTATTTGAAGATATTTCATTTCTCACCATAGGCCTCAAAGCGCTCCAAATGTCCACTTGCAGATTCTACAAAAAGAGTGTTTCAATACTGCTCAATCAAAAGATAGGTTGATCTCCGTACGATGAATGCACAGAACAGAAAGAAGTTTCACAGAATCCTTCTGTGTAGTTTTCAGGGGAAGATATTTCGTTTTTCACCATTGGCCTCAAGGCTCTCCAAATGTAGACTTGCAAATTCTACAGAAAGAGTGCTGCCAAACTGCTCAGTAAAAAAAAGGTTCAACTCTGTTAGATGAATACACAGATCAGAAAGAAGTTTCACAGAATGCTTCTGTGTAGTTTTTATTTGAAGATAATTCGTTCCTCACCACAGGCCTCAAAACGCTCCAAATGTCCACTTGCAAATTGTACAAAAAGAGTGTTTCAAAACTGATCAATCAAAAGATATGTTTATCTCTGTTAGTTGAATGCACAGAAGAGAAAGAAGTTTCACAGAATCCTTCTGTGTAGTTTTCATGGGAAGATATTGCATTTTTCAGCATATGGCTCAATCCTCTTCCTATATCCTCTTGCAGATTCTACAAAAAGAGTGTTTCAAAACTGCTCAGTCAAAAAGAGTTTCAACTCTGTTAGATGAATGCACAGATCAGAAAGAATTTTCACAGAATAATTCCGTGTAGTTTTTACTTGAAGATATTTCCTTTTTACAACAGGCCTCAAAGCGCACAAAATGTCCAACTGAAGATTCTACAATTAGAGTGTTTCAAAACTGCTCAGTTAAAAGGAAGGTTCAATCTGTTAGATGAATGCACAGATCAGAAAGAAGTTTAAAAGAGTGCTTCTGGGTTGTTTTTAATTGAAGATATTTCGTTTCTCACCATAGTCCTCAAAACGCTCCAAATGTCCACTTGCAAATTCTACAAAAAGAGTGTTTCAAAACTGCTAAATCAAAAGATAGGTTCGTGTCTGTAAGATGAATGTACAGAACAGAAAGACGTTTAACAGAATCCTTCCATGTAGTTTTCATGGGAATATATCTCGTTTTTCACCATAGGCCTCAATGCTCTCCAAATGTCCACTTGCAGATTGCACAAAAAGAGTGTTGCAGAACTGCTCAGTCAAAAGAAAGGTTCAACTCTATTAGATGAATGCACAGATCAGAAAAAGTTTCAGAGAATGCCTCTGTGTAGTTATTATTTGAAGATATTTCGTTTCTCACCATAGGCCTCAATGCTCTCCAAATATCCACTAGCAGATTCTACAAAAAGAGTGACTCAAAACTGCTCAATCAAAAGATAGGGTCATCTCTGTGAGATGAATGCACAGAACAGAAAGAAGTTTCACAGAATCTTTTCGTGTAGTTTTCATGGGAAGATATTTCGTTCTTCACATTAGGCCTCAATGCTCTCCAAATGTCCACTTGCAGATTCTACAAATACAGTGTTTAAAAACTGCTCAGTCAAAAGAAAGTTTCAACTCTGTTAGATGAATGCACAGATCAGAAAGAAGTTTCACAGAATGCTTCTGTGTAGTTTTTATTTGAAGATATTTTCTTTCTCACCATGGGACACAAAGCGCTCCAAATGTCAACAAGCAGATTCTACATAAGAGTGTTTCAATACTGCTCCGTCAAAAGAAAGGTTCAACTCTGTTAGATGAATTCACAGATCAGAAATAATTTTCACAGAATGCTTCTGTGTAGTTTTTATTTGAAGATATTTCGTTTCTCACAATAGTGATCAAAGCGCTCCAAATGTCCACTTGTAAATTCTACAAAAAGAGTGTTTCAAATCTGCTCAATCAAAAGTTAGGTTCATCACTGTAAGATGAATGCCCAGAACAGAAAGTAGTTTCACAGGATCCTTCTGTGTAGTTTTCATGGGAACATAGTTCATTTTTCACCATAGGCCTCAAAGCTCTCCAAATGTCCACTTGCAGATTCTGCAAAAAGAGTGTGTCAAAACTGCTCAGTCATAAGAAAGGTCCAACTCAGTTACATGAATGTATGGATCAGAAAGAAGTTTCACAGAATGCTTCTGTGTGGTTTTTATTTGAAGATATTTCCTTTTTCACCACAGACCTCAATGTGCTCCAAATGTCCACTTGCAGATTCTACAAAAAGTGTGTGTCAAAACTGCTCAATAAAAAAAAAGGTTCTTCTCTGTGAGATGAACGCACAGAAAAAAAAGAAGTTTAACAGCATTCTTCTGTGCAGTTTTTATGGAAAGATGTTTCATTTTTCACCATAGGCCTCAATGCTCTCCAAATGCCAACTTGCAGATTCTACAAAAAGTTTGTTTCAAAACTGCTCAGTCAAAAGAAAGTTTGAACTCTGTTAGATGAATGCACAGATCATATAGATATTTCACAGAATGCTTCTGTGTAGTTTTTATGTGAAGATATTTCCTTTATCACCATAGTCCTCAAAGCATTCCAAATGTCCACTAGCAGATTCTACAAAAGTGTGTTGCAAAACTGCTCAATGAAAAAAAGGTTCAACTCTGTTAGATGAATGCACAGATCAGGAACATGTTTCAAAGAATGCTTCTGTGTTGTTTTTATTTGAAGATATTTCGTTTTTCACCATAGGCCTCAAAGCGCTCCAAATGTCCACTTGCAGACTCTACAAAAAGAGTGTTTCAAAACTGCTCAATCAAAATATAGGTTCTTCTCTGTGTGATGAATGCACAGAACAGAAAGTAGTTTCAGAGAATCCTTCTGTGTAGTTTTCATGGGAATATATTTCGTTTTTCACCATAGGCCTCAATGCTCTCCAAATGTCCACTTGGAGACTCTACAAAAAGAGTGTTTCAAAATTGCTCAATCAAATGATAGGTTCATCTCTGTAAGATGAATGAAAAGAACAGAAAAAAGTTTCACAGACTCCTTCTGTGGAGTTTTCATGGGAAGATATTTCCTTTTTCTCCATAGGCCACTCTGCTCTCCAAATATCCACATGCAGATTCTCCAAAAAGTGTGTTTGAAAACTGCTCAGTGAAAAGAAACGTTCAACTCTTAGATGGACACACAGATCAGAAAGGAGTTTCACAGAATGCTTTTGTGTCATTTTTATTTGAAGATATTTCCTTTTTCACCATAGGCCTCAAAGCGCTCCAAATATCCACTTGCAGATTTTACAAAAAGAGTGTTTCAAGATTGCTCAATCAAAGCAAAGTTTCCTCTCTGTGAGATGAACGCACAGAACAGAAAGAAGTTTAACAGAATGCTTCTGTGTAGTTTTTATGGGAAGATATTTCGTTTTTCACCATAGGCCTCAATGCTCTTCAAATGTCCACTTGCAGGTTCTACAAAAAGAGTGTTTCAAAACTGCTCAGTCAAAAGATAGGTTCATCTCTGTAAGATGAATGAACAAAGCAGGAAGAAGTATCCCAGAATCCTTATGTGGACTTTTCATGGGAAGATATTTCCTTTTTCACAATAGGCCTCAATGCTCTCCAAATGTCCACTTGTAGATTCTATAAAAAAAGTTTTTCAAAACTTCTTAGTCAAAAGAATGGTTCAACTCTGTTAGATGAATTCACAGATCAGAAAGAAGTTTCACAGAATGCTTCTGTGTGGTTTTCATTTGAAGACATTCCGTTTCTCACTATAGGCCTCAAAGCGCTCCAAACGTCCAATTGCAGATTCTACAAAAAGACTGTTTCAAAACTGCTCAATCAAGAGATAGGTTCATCTGTGTAAGATGAATGCATAGAACATAAAGAAGTTTCACAGAATCCTTCTGTGTAGTTTTCATGGGAAGATATTTCGTTTTTCACCAGAGGCCTCAATGCTCTCCAAATGTCCAATTGCAGATTCTACAAAAAGGTTCTTTCAAAACTGGTCAGTCAAAAGAAAGGTTCAACTGTGTTAGATGAATGCACAGATCAGAAAGAAGTTTCACAGAATGCTTCTATGTAGTTTTTATTTGAAGATATTTCCTTTTTCACTGTAGGCCTCTAAGTGCTCCAAATGTCCACTTGCACGTCCTACAAAATGAGTGTTTAAAAACTGCTCAATCAAAAGAAAGTTTCAACTCCATAAGATGAATGCACAGATCAGAAAGAAATTTCACAGAATGCTTCGGTGTAGTTTTTATTTGAAGATATTGCGTTTCTCACAATAGGCCTCAAAGCGCTCCAAATGACCACTTGCAGATTCTACAAAAAGAATGATTCAAAAATGCTCTGTTAAAAGAAACTTTCAACTCTGTTAGATGAATGCACAGATCAGAAAGAAGTTTCACAGAATGTTTCTGGGTAGTTTTTATTTGAAGATATTTCCTTTTTCACCTTAGTCCTCAAAGCGCTCCAAATGTCCACTTGCAGATTCCACAAAAAGAGGGTTTCAATACTGCTGAGTCAAAAGAATGGTTCAAATCTGTAATATGAATGCACAGATTGGAAAGAAGTTTCACAGAATGCTTCTGTGTAGTTTTTATTTGAAGATATTTCGTTTCTCACCATAGGCCTCAATGCTCTCCAAATGTCCACTTGCAGATTCTACAAAAAGAATGTTTTCAAAATGCTCAGTCAAAAGAAAGTTTCAACTCTGTTAGATGAATGCACACATCAGAAAGAAGTTTCACAGAATTCTTCTGTGTAGTTTATATTTGAAGATATTTCCTTTTTCACCATAGGCCTCAAAATGCTCCAAATGTCCACTTGCTGATTCTACAAAAAGAGTGTTTCAAAACTGCTCAGACAAAAGAAAGGTTCAACTCTGTAAGGTGAATGCACAGATCAGAAAGAAGTTTCACAGAATGCTTCTGTGTAGTTTTAATTTGAAGATATTTCGTTTCTCACCATAGGCCTCAAATAGCTCCAAAAGTCCAATTGCAAATTCTACAAAAAGAGTGTTTCAAAAGTGCTCAATCAAAAGATAAGTTCATCTCTATAAGATGAATCCACAGAGCAGAAAGAAGTTTCACAGAATCCTTCTGTGTATTTTTCAGGGAAGATATTTCGTTTTTCACCATAGGCCTCAATGCTCTCCAAATGTCCACTTGCAGATTCTACAAAAAGAGTGTTTCAAAACTGCTCAGTCAAAAGAAAAGTTCAACTATGTAAGATGAGTGCACAGATCAGAAAAATGTTTCACAGAATGCTTCTGTGTAGTTTTTATTTGAAGATATTTTGTTTCTCACTATAGGCTTCAAAGCGCTCCAAATATCCACTTGCAGATTCTACAAAAAGAGTGTTTCAAAACTGCTCAACCAAAAGATAGGTTCATCTCTGTAAGTTGAATGGACAGAACAGAATGAAGTTTCACAGAATCCTTCTGTGTAGTTTTCATGGGAAGATATTTTGTTTTTAACCATAGCTCTCAATGTTCTCCATATGTCTACTTGCAGATTCTACAAAAAGAGAGTTTCAAAACTGCTCAGTCAAAAGAATGGTTCAACTCTGTTAGATGAATGCACAGATCAGAAAGAAGTTTCACAGGATGCTTCTGTGTAGTTTCTATTTGAAGATATTTCATTATTCACCGTAGGCCTCAAAGCTCTCCAAGCCTCCACTTGCAGATACCAAAAAAAGAATGTTTCCAAACTGCTCAGTCAAAAGAAATGTTCAACTCTGTTAGATAAGTGCACAGATCAGAAAGAAATTTCAAAGAATGCTTCTGTTTTGTTTTTATGGGAAGATATTTCCTCTTTCACCACAGGCCTCAAAGAGCTCCAAATGTCCACTTGCAAATTCTACAAAAAGAGTGTATCAAAACTGCTGAATTTAAAGATATGGTCACCTCTGTAAGATGAATGCACAGAACAGAAAGAAGTTTCACAGTAAACTTCTGTGTAGTTTTCATGGGCAGATATTTCGTTTTTCACAGTAGGTCTCACTGCTTTCCTAATTTCCTCTTGCAGATTCTCCAAAAAGCGGTTTCAAAACTGCTCAGTCAAAAGAAAAGTTCAACTCTGTTACATGAATGCACAGGTCAGAAAGAAGTTTCACACAATGCTTCTGTATAGTTTTTACTTGAAGATATTTCCTTTTTCACCATAGGCCTCAAAGTGTTCCAATTGTCCAATTGCAGATTCTACAAAAAGAGTGTTTCAAAACTGCTCAGTCAAAAGAAAATTTCAACACTGTTAGATGAATTCACAGATCAGAAAGTAGTTTCACAGAATGCTTCTGTTTAGTTTTTATTTGAAGATATTTCCTTTTTTCACCATAGGCCTCAAAACGCTCCAAATGTCCACTTGCAGATTATACAAAAAGAGTCTTTCAAAAATGCTCAGTCAAAAGAAAGGTTCAACTCAGTTGAATGCACAGAGCAGAAAGAAGTTTCACAGAATGCTTCTGTGTAGTTTTTATTTGGAGATATTTCAATTCTCACCATAGGCCTCAAAGCGCTCAAAATGTATACATGCAGATTCTACAAAAAGAGTGTTTCAAAACTTCTCAATCAAAAGATAGTTTCATCTCTGTAAGATGAATGCACAGAACAGAAAGAAGTTTCACAGAATCCTTCTGAGTAGTTTTCATGGGAAGATAGTTCGTTTTTCACCACAGTTCTCAATGCTCTCCAAATGTCCACTTGCACATTCTACAAAAAGAGTGTTTCAAAACTACTCAGTCAAAAGAAAGGTTCAACTCTGTTAGATGAATACACATATTAGAAAGACGTTTCACAGAATGCTTCTGTGTAGTTTTTATTTGAAGATATTTTGTTTTTCACCGTAGGCCACAAAGCACTCCAAATGTCCACATGCAGATTCTACAAAAAGAGTGTTTCAAAACTGCTCAATCAAAAGATAGGTTCATCTCTATAAGATGAATGCACAGAACAGAAAGAAGTTTCACGGAATCATTCTGTGTAGTTTCATGGGAAGATATTTCGTTTTTCACCATAGTTCTCAATGCTCTCCAAATGTCTACTTGCAGATTCTAAAAAAGTGTGTTTCAAAACTGCTCAGTGAAAATAAAGGTTCAATTCTGTTAGTTGAATGCACAGATCAGAAAGAAGTTTCACAGAATGCTTCTGTGTAGTTTTTATTTGAAGATGTTTCCTTTTTCACCATAGGCCTCAAAGCACTCCAAATGTCCACTTGCAGATTCTATAGAAAGAGTGTTTCAAAACTGCTCAGTCAAAAGAAAGCTTCAATTCTGTTAGATGAACGCACAGATCAGAAAGAAGTTTCATAGAATGCTTCTGTGTAGTTTTTATTTGAAGATATTTCCTTTTACACCATAGGCCTCAAAACGCTCCAAATGTCCGCTTGCAGATTCTACAAAAAGAGGGTTTCAAAACTGCTAGATCAAAAGAAAGGTTCAATTCTGTTAGATGAATGCACAGATCAGAAAGAAGTTTCACAGAATGCTTCTGTGTAGTTTTTGTTTGGAGATATTTTGATTCTCACCATAGGCCTCAAAGCGCTCAAAATGTATACATGCAGATTCTACAAAAAGAGTGTTTCAAAACTGTTCTATCAAAAGATAGGTTCATCTCTGTAAGATGAAGGTACAGAACAGAAAGAAGTTTCACAGAATCCTTCTGTGTAGTTTTCATGGGAAGATATTTCATTTTTCACCGTAGGCCTCAATGCTCTCCAAATGTCCACTTGCAGATTCTACAAAAAGAGTGTTTCAAAACTACTCAGTCAAAAGAAAGGTTCAACTCTGTTAGATGAATGCACAGATCAGAAAGTTTTTTCACAGAATGCTTCTGTGTAGTTTTTATTTGAAGATATTTCGTTTTTCACCATAGGCCACAAAGCGCTCCAAATGTCCACAAGCAGATTCTACAAAAAGAGTTTTTCAAAACTGCTCAATCAAAAGATAGGTTCATCTCTGTAAGATGAATGCACAGAACAGAAAGAAGTTCCACAGAATCCTTCTGTGTAGTTTTCATGGGAAGATATTTCGTTTTTCACCATAGATCTCAATGCTCTCCAAATGTCCACTTGCAGATTCTACAAAAAGAGTGTTTCCAAACTGCTCAGTGAAAAGAAAGGTTCAATTCTGTAAGTTGAATGCACAGATCAGAAAGAAGTTTGACAGAATGCTTCTGTGTAGTTTCTATTTGAAGATATTTCCTTTTTCAGCATAGGCCTCAAAAGACTCCAAATGTCCAGTTGCAGATTCTACAAAAAGAGTATTTCAAAACTGCTCAATCCAAAGAAAGGTTCTTCTCTGTGACAGGAATGCACAGAACAGAAAGAAGTTGTAGTTTTCAGGGGAAAACTACAACTCTGTAGTTTTCAGGGGAAGATAATTAGTTTTTCAATATAGGCCTCAATTCTCTACAAATGTCCACATACAGATTCTACAAAAAGAGTGTTTCAAAACTGCTCAGTCAAAAGAAAGGTTCAACTCTGTTAGATGAATGCACACATCAGAAAGAAATTTCAAAGAATGCTTCTGTGTTGTTTTTATTTGAAGATATTTCGTTGCTCACCATAGACCTCAAAACGCTCCAAATGTCCACTTGCAAATTCTACAAAAAGAGTGTTTCAAAACTGCTCAATCAAAAGATAGGATCATCTCTATAAGATGAATGCACAGAACAGAAAGAAGTTTCACAGAATCCTTCCTGGTAGTTTTAATGGGTAGATACTTCATTTTTCACCATAGACCTTAATGCTCTCCGTATGTCCACTTGCAGATTCTACAAAAAGAGTGTTTCAAAACTAATCAGTCAAAAGGAAGGTTCACCTCTGTTAGATGAATGCACACATCAGAAAGAAGTTACACAGAATGCTTCTGTTTAGCTTTTATTTAAAGATATTTCCTTTTTCACCATAGGCCTCAAAACGCTCCCAATGTCCACTTGCAGATTCTACAAAAAGTGTGCTTCAAAACTGCTCAATCAAAAGAAAGTTTCTTCTCTGTGAGCTGAATGCACAGAACAGAAAGTAGTTGAACAAAATGCTTCTGTCCAGTTTTTATGGGAAGATGTTTCATTTTTCAATATAGGCCTCAATTGTCTACAAATGTCCACTTGCAGATTCTACAAAAAGTGTGTTTCAAAACTGCTGAGTCAAAAGAAAGGTTCAACTATGTTAGATGAATGCACATATCAGAAAGAAGTTTAACAGAATGTTTCAGTGTAGTTTTTATTCGCAGATATTTCGATTCTCACCATAGGCCTCAAAACGCTCCAAATGTCCACTTGCAAATTCTACAAAAAGAGTGTTTCAAAACTGCTCAATCAAAAGATAGATTAATCTGTGTAAGATGAATGCAGACAACAGAAAGAAGTTTCACAGAATCCTTCTGTGTAGTTTTCGTGGGATGACATTTCTTTTTTCACCATAGGCCTCAATGCTCTCCATATGTCCTAATGCAGATTCTACCAAAAGATGGTTTCAAAACTGCTCAGTCAAAAAAAAAGGTTCAACACTGTTAGGTGATTGCACAGGTCAGAAAGAAGTTTCACAGAATGCTTCGGTGTAGTTTTTATTTGAAGATAAATAGGCCTCAAAATGCTCCAAATGTCCACTTGCAGATTCTGCAAAAAGAGTTTTTCAAAAGTGCTCAATCAAAAGAAATGTTCTTCTCTGTGAGATTAACGCACAGAACAGAAAGAAGTTTAGCAAAATAATTCTGTGTAGTTTTTATGGGATGACATTTCGTTTTTCAGTATAGGCCTCAATTCTCTCCAAATGTCCACATGCAGATGCTACAAAAAGAGTGTTTCAAAACTGCTCAATAAGAATATAGGTTCATCTCTGTAAGATGAATGCGCAGAACAGAAAGAAGTTTCACAGAAACATTCTGTGTAGTTTTCAAGGGCAGATATTTCGTTTTTCACCAAAGGCCTCAATGCTCTCCAAATGTCTACTTGCAGATTCTACAAAAAGAGGGTTTCAAAACTGCTCAGTCAAAAGAAAGTTTCAACTCCCTTAGATGAATGCACAGATCAGAAAGAAGTTTCACAGAATGCTACTGTGTATTTTTTATTTGAAGATATTTCATTTCTTACGGTAGGCCTCAAAGCACTCCAAATGTCCAATTGCAGATTCTACAAAAAGAGTGTTTTAAAACTGCTCAATCAAAAGATAGGTTCATCTCTGTAAGATGAATGCACAGAACAGAAAGGCATTTCACAGAATCCTTCCTTGCAGTTTTCATGGGAAGATATTTCGTTTTTCACCTTAGGCCTCAGTGCTCTCCAAATGTCCACTTGCAGATTCTACAAAAAGTGTGTTTCAAAGCTTCTCAGTCAAAAGAAATGTTCAACTCTGTTAGATAAATGCACAGATCAGAAAGAAGTTTCACAGAACGCTTCTGTATAGTTTTTATTTGAAGATATTTCCTTTTACACCACTGCCCTCAAAGCGCTCCAAATGTCCTCTTGCAGATTCTACAAAAAGTGGGTTTCAAAACTGCTCAGTCAAAAGAAAGGTTCAACTCTGTTAGATGAATGCATAGATCAGAAAGAATTTACAAAGAATGCTTCTGTGTAGATTTTATTTGAAGATATTTCCCTTTTCACCATAGGCCTCAAAGTGATCCAAATGTCCACTTGCAGATTCTATAGAAAGAGTGCTTCAAAACTGCTCAGTCAAAAGAAAGGTTCAATTCTGTTAGATGAACGTACAGATCAGAAAGAAGTTTCACAGAATGCTTCTGGGTAGTTTTTCTTTGAAGATATTTCCTTTTTCACCATAGGCCTCAAAACGCTCCAAATGTCCACTTGCAGATTCTACAGAAAGAGTGTTTCATAACTGCTAAATCAAAAGAAAGGTTCTTCTCTGTGAGATGATCGCACAGAACAGAAAGAATTTAACAAATGATTCTGTGTAGTTTTTATGGGATGATATTTAGTTTTTCAATATAGGCCTCCATTCTCTCAAAATGTCCACATGCAGATTCTACAAAAAGAGTGTTTCAAAACTGCTCAGTCAAAAGAAAGGTTCAACTCTGTTAGATGAATGCACAGATCAGAAAGAAGTTTCAAAGAATTCTTCTGTGTAGTTTTTATTTGAAGATATTTCGTTTCTCACCATAGGCCTCTAAAGGCTCCAAATGTCCACTTACAAACTCTACAAAAAGAGTGTTTCAAAATTGCTCAATCAAAAGATAGGTACATCTCTGTAAGATGAATGCACGGAACAGAAAGAAGTCTCACAGAATCCTTCTGTGTAGTTTTCATGGGAAGATATTCCGTTTTTCACAGTAGACCTCAATGCTATCCAAATGTCTACATGCAGATCCTACAAAAAGAGTGTTTCAAAACTGCTCAGTCAACAGAAAGGTTGAACACTGTTAGATGAATGCACAGATCAGAAAGAAGTTTCACAGCATGCTTCCGTGTAGTTTTTATTTGGAGATATTTCGATTCTCACCATAGGCCTCAAAGCGCTCAAAATGTATACATGCAGATTCTACAAAGAGTTTTTCAAAACTGCTCAATCAAAAGATAGGTTCATCTCTGTAAGACAAAGGCACAGAACAGAAAGAAGTTTCACAGAATCCTTCTGTGTAGTTTTCATGGGAAGATATTTCGTTTTTCACCATAGTTCTCAATGCTCTCCAAATGTCCACTTGCAGATTCTACAAAAAGAGTGTATCAAAACTACTCAGTCAAAAGAAAGGTTCAACTCTGTTAGATGAATGCACAGATCAGAAAGACTTTTCCCAGGCCACAAAGCACTCCAAATGTCCACATGCAGATTTTACAAAAAGAGTTTTTCAAAACTGCTCAAGCAAAGATAGGTTCCTCTCTGTAAGATGAATGCACAGAAAAGAAAGAAGTTTAACAGAATGCTTCTGTGTAGTTTTCATGGGAAGATATTTCGTTTTTTTCACCATAGGCCTCAATGCTCTCCAAATGTCAACTTGCAGATTCTACAAAAGAGTGTTTCAAACCTTCTCAGTCAAAAGAAAGATTCATCTATGTTAGATGAATGCACAGATCAGAAAGAAGTTTCACAGAATGCTTCTGTGTTGTTTTTATTTGATGATATTTCGTTTCTCACCGTAGGACTCAAAGCGGTTCAAACGTCCACTTGCAGATTCTACAAACAGAGTGTTTTAAAACTGCTCAATCAAAAGATAGTTTCATCTCTGTAAGATGAGTGCACAGAACTGAAAGTCATTTCACAGAATCCTTCTGTGTAGTTTTCATGGGAAGATATTTCGTTCTTCACCTTAGGCCTCAGTGCTCTCCAAATATCCACTTGCAGATTCTACAAAAAGTGTATTTCAAAACTGCTCAGTCAATAGAAAGGTTCAACTCTGTAAGGTGAATGCACAGATCAGACAGAAGTTTAACAGAATATTTCAGTGTAGTTTTTATTCGAAGATATTTCGATTCTCACCATAGGCCTCAGAACGCTCCAAATGTCCACTTGAAAATTCTGCAAAAAGAGTGTTTCAAAAATGCTCAATCGAAAGATAGGTTCATCTCTGTAACATGAATGCACAGAACAGAAAGACGTTTCACAGAATCCCTCTGTGCAGTTTTCATGGGAAGATATTTCGTTTTTCACCTTAGGCCTCAGTGCTCTCCAAATGTCCACTTGCAGATTCTACAAAAAGTGTGTTTCAAAACTGCTCAGTCAAAAGGAAAGTTCAACTCTGTTAGATAAATGCACAGATCAGGAAGATGTTTCACAGAATGCTTCTGTGTAGTTTTTATTTGAAGATATTTCCTTTTTCAGCAATGGGCTCAAAGCGCTCCAAATGTCCACTTGCAGATTCTACAAAAAGTATGTTTCAAAACTGCTCAATCAAAAGATAGGTTCATCTCTGTAAGATGAATGCACAGAAGAGAAGGAAGCTTCACAGAATCCTTCTGTATAGTTTTCATGGGAAGATATTTCGTTTTTCACCTTAGGTCGCAATGATCTCCAAATGTCCATTTGCAGATTCTACAAAAAGAGTGCTTCAAAACTGCTCAGTTAAAAGAAAGTTTCAACTCTGTTAGGTGAATGCACAGATAAGAAAGTAGTTTCCAAGAATGCTTTTGTGTTGTTTTTATTTGAAGATATTTCATTTCTCACCATAGGCCTCAAAACACGCCAAATGTCTATTTGCAAATTCTACAAAAAGAGTGTTTCAAAACTGATCAGTGAAAAGATAGATTCATCTCTGTAAGATGAATGCACAGAACAGAAAGATGTTTCACAGGATCCTTCTGTGTAGTTTTCATGGGAAGATATTTCGTTTTTCACCATAGGCCTCAATGCTCTCCAAATGTCAACTTACAGATTCTACAGAAAGAGTCCTTACAAACTGCTCAGTCAAAAGAATGGTTCAACTCTGTGAGATGAATGCACAGATCAGAAAGTTATTTCACAGAATGCTTCTGTGTAGTTTTTATTTGAAGATATTTCTTTTGTCACAATAGGCCTCAAAATGCTCCAAATGTACACTTGAAAATTCTACAAACAGAGTGTTTCAAAACTGCTCAATCTAAAGATAGGTTCATCTGTGTAAGATGAATGCACAGAACAGAAGGATGTTTCACAGAATCCTTCTGTGTAGTTGTCATGGGAAGATATTTCGTTTTTCACCATAGGTCTCAATGCTCTCCAAATGTCCACTTGCAGATTCTACAAAAAGAGTATTTCAAAACTGCTCAATCAAAAGATAGCTTCATCTCTGTAAGATGAATGCACAGAACAGAAAGAAGTTTCACAGAATCCTTCTGTGTAGTTTTCGTGGGATGACATTTCTTTTTTCACCATAGGCCTCAATGCTCTCCATATGTCCTAATGCAGATTCTACCAAAAGATGGTTTCAAAACTGCTCAGTCAAAAAAAAAGGTTCAACACTGTTAGTTGATTGCACAGGTCAGAAAGAAGTTTCACAGAATGCTTCGGTGTAGTTTTTATTTGAAGATATTTCCTTTTTCACCATAGGCCTCACAGCGCTCCAAATGTCCACTTGCAGATTCTATAGAAAGAATGTTTCAAAACTGCTCAGTCAAAAGAAAGCTTCAATTCTGTTAGATGAATGCACAGATCAGAAAGAAGTTTCGCAGAATGCTTCTGTGTAGTTTTTATTTGAAGATATTTCCTTTTTTCACCATAGGCCTCAAAATGCTCCAAATGTCCACTTGCAGATTCTTCAAAAAGACTGTTTCAAAACTGCTCGATCAAAATAAAGGTTCTTCTCAGTGAGAGGAACACACAGAACAGAAAGAAGTTTAACAAAATAATTCTGTGTAGTTTTTATTGGATGATATTTCGTTTTTCAATATAGGCCTCAATTCTCTCCAAATGTCCACATGCAGATTCTACAAAAAGAGTGTTTCAAAACTGCTCAGTCAAAAGAAAGATTCAACTCTGTTAGACGAGTGCACAGATCAGGAAGTAGTTTCACAGAATGCTTCTGTGTAGTTTTTATTTGTAGATATTTCCTTTTTCACCATAGGCTTCAAAGTGCTCCAAATGTCCACTTGCCGATTCTACCAAAAGAGTGTTTCAAAACTGCTCAGTCTAAAGAAAGGTTCTTCTATGTGAGTTGAAAGGACAAAACAGAAAGTGGTTTAACAGAATGCTTCTGTGTAGTATTTATTGAAAGATATTTCGTTTGTTACCATAGGTCTCAAAACGCTCCAAATGTCCACTTGCAAATTCTACAAAAAGAGCGTTTCAAAACTGCTCAATCAAAAGATAGGTTCATCTCTGTAAGATGAATGCACAGAATAGAAAGACATTTCACAGAATCCTTCTGTGTAGTATTCATGGGAAGATATTTCGTTTTTCACCATAGGCCTCAATGCTCTCCAAATGTCCAATTGCAGATTCTACAAAAAGAGTGTTACAAAACTGCTCAGTCAAAAGAATTTTTCAACTCTGTAAGGTGAATGCAGAGATCAGAAAGAAGTTTCACATAATGCTTCTGTGTAGTTTTTATTTGAAGATATTTCCTTTTTCACCATAGGCCTCAAAGTGCTCCAAATCTCCACTTACAGATTCTAGAAAATGAATGTTTCAAAACTGCTCAAAAGAAAGATTCAACTCTGTTAGATGTATGCACAGATAAGAAAGAAGATTCACAGAATGCTTTTGTGTAGTTTCTATTTGAAGATATTTTGTTTCTCACCATAGGCCTCAAAGCGCTCCAAATGTACACTTGCAGGTTCTACAAAAAGAGTTTTTCAAAACTGCTCAATCAAAAGATAAGTTCATCTCTTTAATATGAATGCACAGAACAGAAATTAGTTTCACAGAATCCTTCTGTGTAGTTTTCATGGGAAGATATTTTGTTTTTCACCTTAGGCCTCAAAACTCTCCAAATGTCCACTTGCAGATTCCACAAAAAGAGTGATTCAAAACTGCTCAATCAAAAGAAAGTCTCAACACTGTAAGATAAATGCAAAGATCAGAAAGAAGTTTCACAGAATGCTTCTCTGTAGTTTTTATTTGAAGATATTTAGTTTCTCACCATAGGCCTAAAAGCGCACCAAATGTCCACTTGCAGATTCTACAAAAAGAGTGTTTCAAAAAGAGTGTTTCAAAACTGCTCAAAAAAAGGTTCAGCTCTGTGAGAGGAATGCACAGATCAGAAGGAATTTTCACAGAATGCTTCTGTGTAGTTTATATATGAAGATATTTCGTTTCTCACCATAGGCCTCAACGCGCTCCAAATGTGCACTTGCCTATTCTACAAAATGAGTGTCTCAAAACTGCTCAATCAAAAGACAGGTTCATCACTGTAAGATGAATGCACAGAACAGAAGAAAGTTTCACAGAAATCTTCTGTGTAGTTTTCATTGGAAGATATTTCGTTTTTCACCATAGGCCTCAATGCTCTCCGAATGTCCACTTGCAGATAGTACAGAAAGTGTGCTTCAAAACTGCTCAGTCAAAAGAAAGGTTCAACTCTGTTAGATGAATGCAAAGATCAGAAAGAAGTTTCACAGAATGCTTCTGTGTAGTTTTTATTTGAAGATATTTTGTTTTTCACCATTAGCCTCAAAACGCTCCAAAGGTCCACTTGCAGATTCTACAAAAAGAGTGTTTCAGAACTGCTCAATCAAAAGATAGGTTAATCTGTGTAAGATGAATGCGCAGAACAGAAAGAAGTTTCACAGAATCTTAATGTGTATTTTTCATGGGAAAATAGTTCGTTTTTCACCGTCGGCCTCAATGCTCTCCAAATGTCCAATTGCAGATTCTACAAAAAGAGTGTTTCAAAACTGCTCAATGAAAAGAAAGGTTCTTCTCTTTGAAATGAATGCACAGAACAGAAAGAAATTTAACAGAATGCTTCTGTGTAGTTTTTATGGGAAGATATTTCGTTTTTCACCGTAGGCCTCAATGCTCTCCAAATGTCCAAATGCAGATTCTACAAAAAGAGTGTTTCAAAACTGCTCAGTCAAAAGAAAAGTTCAACTCTGTTAGATGAATGAACAGATCAGAAAGAAGTTTCACAGAATGCCTCTGTGTAGTTTTTATTTGAAGATATTTCCTTTTTCACCATAGGTCTCAAAGCATTCCAAATGTCCACTTGCAGATTCTAAAAAGAGAGTGTTTCAAAACTTCTCAGTGCAAAGAAAGGTTCAACTCTGTTAGATGATTGCACAGATCAGAAAGAAGTTTCACAGGATGCTTCTGTGTACTTTTTATTTGAAGATATTTCGTTTCTCACCTTCGGCCTCAAAGCTCTCCAAATGTCCACTTGCAGATTCTACAAAATGAGTGCTTCAAAACTGCCCAATCAAAAGAAAGGTTCAACACTGTTAGATAAATGCACAGATCAGAAAGTAGTTTCACAGAATATTTCCATGTAGTTTTTTTTTTTGCAGATATTTTGTTTCTCACCATGGGCCTCAAAGGCCTCCAAATATCCACTAGAAGATTCTACAAAAAGAGTGTTTCAAAACTTCTGAATCAAAAGATAGGTTCATCTCTGTAAGATGAATGCACAGAACTGAAAGAAGTTTCACAGAATCCTTCTGTGTAGTTTTCAAGGGAAGATATTTCGTTTTACAACATCGGCCTGAATGCCCTCCAAACGTCCACTTGCAGATTCTAAAAAAAGAGTGTTTCAAAACTACTCAGTCAAACAAAAGGTTCAAATATGTTAGATGAATGCACAGATCAGAAAGAAGTTTCACAGTATACTACTGTGTAGTTTTTATTTGAACATATTTCCTTTTTCACCATAGGCTACAATGCTCTCCAAATGTCCACTTGCAGACTCTACAAAAAGAGTGTTTCAAAACTGCTCAATAAAAAGAAAGGTTCCTTTCTTTGAGATGAACACACAGAACATAATGAAGTTTAACAGAATGCTTCTGTGTAGTTTTCATGGGAAGATTTTTCATTTTTCACCAGAGGCCTCAATGCTCTCCAAAGGTCCACATGCAGATTCTACAAAAACGGTGTTTCAAAACTGCTCGGTCTAAAGAAAAGTTCAACTCTGTTAGATTAATGCACAGATCAGAAAGAAGTTTCACAGAATGCTTCTGTGTAGTTTTTATTTGAAGATATTTCCTATTTCACCATAGGCCACAAAGCGCTCCAAATGTCCACTTGCAGATTCTAAAAAGAGAGTGTTTCAAAACTTCTCAGTGAAAAGATAGGTTCATCTCTGTAAGATGAACGCACAGAACAGGAAGAAGTTTCACAGAATCCTTCTGTGTAGTTTTCATGGGAAGATATTTCGTTTTTCAACGTAGGCCTCCATGCTCTCCAAATGTCCACTTGCAGATTCTAATAAAAGTGTGTTTCAAAACTACTCAGTCAAAGGAAAGTTTCAAATATGGTAGATGAATGCACAGATCAGAAAGAAGTTTCACACAGTGCTTCTGTGTAGTTTTTATGGGAAGATATTTCGTTTTCCACCATAGGCCTCCATGCTCTCCAAATATCCACATGCAGATTCTACAAAAAGAGTGTTTCAAAATTGCTCAGTCAAAAGTAAAGTTCAACTCTGTTAGATGAATGCACAGATTGGAAAGAAGTTTCACAGGATGCTTCTGTGTAGTTTTAATTTGAAGATATTACGTTTCTCACCATCAGCCTCAAAGCGCACAAAATGTCCACTTGCAGATTCTACAAAAAGAGTGTTTCAAAATTGCTCAATCAAAAGATAGGTTCATCTCTCTAAGATGAATGCACAGAACTGAAAGAAGTTTCACAGAATCCTTCTGTGTAGTTTTTATAGGAAGATATTTCGTTTTTCACCATAGGCATCAAAACTCTCCAAATGTCCACTTGCAAATTCTACAAAAAGAGTGTTTCAAAACTGCCCAATCAAAAGAAAGGTTCAACACTGTTAGATAAATGCACAGATCAGAAAGAAGTTTCACAGAATGTTTCTGTGTAGTTTTTTTTTGCAGATATTTCCTTTCTCACCACAGGCCTCAAAGCCTTCCAAATATCCACTTGCAGATTTTACAAAAAGAGTGTTTCAAAACTGCTCAATCAAAAGACAGGTTCATCTCTGTAAGATGAATGCACAGAACAGAAAGAAGTTTCACAGAAACCTTCTGTGTAATTTGTATGGGAAGATATTCTGTTTTTCACCTTAGGCCTCAAATCTCTCCAAATGTCCACTTTCAGATTCTATAAAAAGAGTGTTTCAAAACTGCTCAAACAAAAGAAAGCTTAAATACTGTCAGATAAATGAACAGATCACAAAGAAGTTTCACAGAATGCTACTGTGTCATTTTTATTTGTAGATACTTCGTTTCTCACCATAGGCCTCAAAATGCTATAAATGTCCACTTGCAGATTCTACAAAAAGAGTGTTTCAAAACTGCTCAATCAAAAGATAGGTTCATCTCTGTAAGATGAATGCACAGAACCAAAAGAAGGTTCACAGAATCCTTCTGTGTAGTTTTCAATGGAAGAAATTTCGTTTTTCAGCATAGGCCTCAATGCTCTCCAAATGTCCACTTGTAGATACTACAAAAAGTGTGTTTCAAAACTGCTCAGTCAAAAGAAAGATTCAACTCTGTTAGATAAATGCACGGATCAGGAAGAATTTTCACAAAATGCTTCTGTGTAGTTATTATTTGAAGATATTTCCTTTTTCACCATAGGCCTCAAAGCGCTCCAAATGTCCGCTTGCAGATTCTACAAATAAAGTGTTTAAAAACTGCTCAGTCAAAAGAAAAGTTCTTCTATGTGAGTTGAATGGAGAGAACAGAAAGAAGTTTAACAGAATTCTTCTGTGTGGTATTTATGGGAATATATTTCGTTTGTTACCATAGGTCTCAAAACACTCCAAATGTCCACTTGCAAATTCTACGAAAAGAGTGTCTCAGAACTGCTCAATCAAAACATAGGTTCATCTCTGTAAAATTAATGCACATAACAGAAAGATGTTTCACAGAATCCTTCTGTGTAGTTTTCATGTGAAGATATTTCGTTTTTCACCGTAGGCCTCAATGCTCCCCAAATGTCCACATGCAGATTCTTCAAAAAGAGTGTTTCAAAACTGCTCAGTAAAAAGAAAAGTTCAACTCTGTTAGATGAATGCACAGATCAGGAATAAGTTTCACAGAATGCTACTGTGTAGTTTTTATTTGAAGATATTTCCTTTTTGACCATAGGCCTCAAAGTGCTCAAAATGTCCACTTGCAGATTCTACAAAAAGGGGGCTTCAAAAATGCTCAATCCAAAGATAGGTTCATCTCTGTAAGATGAATGCACAGAACAGAAAGAAGTTTCACAGAATCCTTCTGTGTAGTTTTAATGGGAAGATATTTCATTTTTCACCATAGGCCTCAATGCTCCCCAAATGTCCAATTTCAGATTCTACAAAAAGAGTGTCTCAAAACTGCTCAGTGAATAGAAAGTTTCAACTCTGTTAGATGAATGCACATATCAGAAAGAAGTTTCACAGAATGCTTCTGTGTAGTTTTTATTTGAAGATATTTCATTTGTCACCACAGGCCTCAAAGCGCTCCAAATGTCCAAATGCTGATTCTAAAAAGAGAGTGTTTCAAAACTGCTCAGTGAAAAGAAAGGTTCAACTCTGTTAGATGAATGCACAGATCAGAAAGAAGTTTCACAGAATGCTTCTGTGTAGTTTTTATTTGAAGATATTTCGTTTCTCACCATCGGCCTCAAAGCACACCAAATGTCCACTTGCAGATTCTAGAAAAAGAGTGTTTCAAAATTGCTCAATCAAAAGATAGGTTCATCTCTGTAAGATGAATGCACAGAACAGAAAGGAGTTTCACAGAAACGTTCTGTGTAGTTTTTATGGGAAAATATTTCGTTTTTCACCATAGGCCTGAAAACTCTCCAAATGTCCACTTGCAGATTCTACAAAAAGAGTGTTTCAGAACTGCCCAATCAAAAGAAATGTTCAACATGGTTAGATAAATACACAGATCAGAAAGAAGTTTCACAGAACATTTCCGTGTGGTTTTTTTTTGCAGATATTTCTTTTCTCACCATGTTCCTCAAAGCCCTCCAAATATCCACTAGCAGATTCTACAAAAAGAGTGTTTCAAAACTGCTCAATCAAAATATAGTTTCATCTCTGTAAGATGAATGCACAGAACACAAAGAAGTTTCACAGAATCCTTCCATGTAGTTTTCATGGGAAGATATTTCGTTTTTCACTGTAGGCCTCAATGCTCTCCAAATGTCCATTTGCAGATCCTACAAAAAAAGTGTTTTCAAAACCGCTTAGTCAAAAGAAAGGATCAACTCTGTTAGAAGAAAGCACAGGTAAGAAAGAAGTTTCACAGAATGCTTCTGTGTAGTTTCAATTTGAAGATACTTCCTTTTTCACCATATGCCTCAAAGAGCTCTAAATGTCCACTTTCAGATTCCACAAATAAAGTGTTTCAAAACTACTCAATCAAAAGAAAGTTTCTTCTATGTGAGTTGAACCAACAGAACAGAAAGAAGTTTAACAGAATGCTTCTGTGTAGTATTTATGGGAAGATATTTCGTTTGTTACCATAGGTCTCAAAACGCTCCAAATTTCCACTTGCAAATTCTACAAAAAGAGAGGTTCAAAACTGCTCATTCAAAACATAGTTCATCTCTGTAAGATGAATGCACAGAACAGAAAGACGTTTCACAGAATCCTTCTGTGTAATTTTCATGGGAATATATTTCGATTTTCACCATAGGCCTCAATGCTCTCCAAATGTCCACTTACAGAATCTATGAAAAGAGTGTTTCAAAACTGCTCAATAAAATGAAATTTCTTCTCTGCTAGATGAACTGACTGAACAGAAAGAAGATTCAGAGAATGCTTCTGTGTAGTATTTATGGAAAGATATTTCGTTTTCCACCATAAGCCTCAATGCTCTAAAAATTGACCAATTGCCGATTCCACAAAAAGAGTGTTTCAAAACAGCTCTGTCAAAAGAAAGGCTCAACTCTGTGAGATGAATGCACAGATCAGAAAGAAGTTTCACAGAATGCTTCTGTGTAGTTTTTATTTGAAGATATTTCGTTTTTCACCATAGGCCTCAAAGCGCTCCAAATGTCCACCTGCAGATTCGACAAAAGGAGGGTTTCAAAACCGCTCAGTCAAAGGAAAGATTCAACTCTGTTAGATGAATGCACAGATCAGAATGAAGTTTCACAGAATGTTTCTGTGTAGTTTTTATTTGAAAATATTTCATTTCTCACCATAGGCCTCAAAACGCTCCAAAAGTCCACTGACAAATTCTACAAAAAGAGTGTTTCAAAACTACTCTATCAAAAGATAAGTTCATCTCTGTAAGATGAAAGCACAGAACAGAAAGAAGTTTCAAAGAATCCTTCTGTGTAGTTTTCATGGGAAGAAATTTCGTTTTTCACCATAGGCCTCAATGCTCTCCAAATGTCCACTTGCAGAGTCTACAAAAAGAGTGTTTCAAAACTGCTCAGTCAAAAGAAAGGTTTAATTCTGTTAGTTGAATGGACATATCAGAAAGAAATTCCACAGAATGCTTCTGTGTAGTTTTTATCAGAAGATATGTCCTTTTTCAGCATAGGCCTCAAAGCGCTCCAAATGTCCACTTGCAGATGCCACCAAAAGATTCTTTCAAAACTGCTCAATCAAAACAAAGGTTCAAAACCATTACATAAATGCACAGATCAGAAAGATGTTTCACAGAATGCTTCTGTGTAGTTTTTATTTGAAGATATTTCGTTTCTCACCATAGGTCTCAAAACATTCCAAATGTCCACTTGCAGATTGTACAAAAAGAGTGTTTCAAAACTGCTCAATCAAAACACCGGTTCATCTCTGTAAGATGAATGTACAGAACAGAAAGAAGTTTCACAGAATCCTTCTGTGTAGTTTTCATGGGAAGATATTCCGTTTTTCACCATAGGCTTTAATACTCTCCAAATGTCAACTTGCAGATTCTACAAAAAGAGTGTTTCAATACTGCTCAGTCAAAAGAAAGGTTCAACTCTGTTAGATGAATGCACAAATCAGAAAGAAGTTTCACAGAAACCTTCTGTGTAGTTTTCATGGGAAGGTATTTCTTTTTTCACCATAGGCCTCAAATCTCTCCAGATGTCCACTTGCAGATTCTACAAAAAGAGTGTATCAAAACTGCTCAATCAAAAGAAAGGTTCTTCTTTGTGAGATGAATGCACAGAACAGAAAGAAGTTTAACAGAACGCTTCTGTGTAGTTTTTATGGGAAGATATTTCGTTTTTCACCATAGACATCAATGCTCTTTGAATGTCCACTTGCAGATTCTACAAAAAGAGTGTTTCAAAACTACTAAGTCAAAATAAAGGTTCCACCCTGTTAGATTAATGCACAGATCAGAAAGATGTTTCACAGAATGCTTCTTTGTAGTTTTTATTTCAAGATATTTCCTTTTTCACCATAGGCCACAAGGCGCTCAAAATGTTCACTTGCAGTTTCTACAAAAAGAGTGTTTCAAAACTGTTTAGTCAAAAGAAAGTTTCAACTCTGTTATATGAATGCACAGATCAGAAAGAAGTTTCACAGAAGGCTACTGTGTAGTTTTTATTTGAAGATATTTCCTTTTTCAACATAGGCCTCAAAGTGCTCTAAATGTCCACTTGCAGATTCTACAAAAACAGTGTTTCAAAACTGCTCAGTCAAAAGAAAATTTCAACTCTGTTATATGAATGCACAGATCAGAAAGGAGTTTCACAGAATGCTTCTGTGTAGTTTTTATTTGAAGATATTTCGTTTCTCACCATCGGCCTCAAAGCGCACCAAATATCCACTTGCAGATTCTATAAAAAGAGTGTTTCAAAACTTCCCAATCAAAAGAAAGGTTCAACTCTGTTAGATAAATGCACAGATCAGAAAGAAGATTCACAGAATGCTTCTGTGTAGTTTTTATTTGAAGATATTTCCTTTTTAACCATAGACCTCAAAGCGCCCCAAATGTCAACTTACAGATACTACAAAAAGAGTGTTTCAGAACTGATCAATCAAAAGAAAGGTTCTTCTCTGTGACATGAACCCACAAAACAGAAACAAGTTTAACAGAATGCTTTTGTGTAGTTTTTATGGGAAGATATTTCGTTTTTCACCATAGACCTCATTGCTCTCCAAATGTCCACATGCAGATTCTACAGAAAGAGTGTTTCAAAACTGCTCAGTCAAAAGTAAGGTTCAACTCTGTTAGATGAATGCACAGATCATAAAGAAGTTTCACAGAATGCTTCCGTGTACTTTTTATTTGAAGATATTTCCTTTTTCACCATAGGCCTCAAAGCAATCAAATGTCCACTTGCAGATTCTACCAAAAGAGCGTTTCAAAACTGCTCAATCAAAATATACGTTCATCTCTGTAAGGTGAATGCACAGAACAGAAAGAAGTTTTACAGAATCCTCCTGTGTAGTTTTCATGGGAAGATATTTTGTTTTTCACTGTAGGCCTCAATGCTCTCCAAATGTCCACTTGCAGATTCTACAAAAAGAGTGTTTCAAAATTACTCAGTTAAAAAAGACGTTCAACACTGTTACATGAATGCATAGATCAGAATGAAGTTTCACAGAATGTTTCTGTGTAGTTTTTATTTGATGATATTTCCTTTTTCACCATAGGCCTCAAAGCGTTCCAAACATCCACTTGCAGATTCTACAAAAAAAAGTGCTTCAAAACTGCTCAATCAAATGAAAGGTTCTTCTCTGTGAGATGAATGCACAGAAGACAAAGTAGTTTAACAGAATTCTTCTGTGCAGTTTTTATGGGAAGATATTTCGTTTTTCACCATTGGCCTCAATGTTTTCTAAATGTCCACATGCAGATTCTACAAAAAAAGTGTTTCAAAACTGCTGAGTTAAAAGAAAGGTTCAACTCTGTTTGATGAATGCACAGATCATAAAGAAGTTTCACAGAATGCTTCTGTGTAGTTTTTATTTGAAGATATGTCCTTTTTCACCACAGGCCACAATGCGCTCCAAATGTCCACTTGGAAATTCTACAAAAGGAGTGTTTCAAAAGTGCTCAATCAAAAGATACATTCATCACTCTAAGATGAAAGCACAGAACAGAAAGAAGTTTCACAGAATTCTTCTGTTTAGTTTTCATGGGAAGATATATCATTTTTCACCACAGGCCTCAATGCTCTCCAAATGTCCACAGGCAGATTCTACAAAAAGAGTGTTTCAAAACTTCCCAGTCAAAAGAAAGGTTCAGCCCCTTTAGATGAATGCACAGATCAGAAAGAAGTTTCACGGAATGCTTCTGTGTAGTTTTTATTTGAAGATATTTCCTTTTTCACCATAGGCCTCAAAGCGCTCCAAATGTCAACTTTTGGATTCTACAAAAAGAGTGTTTCAAAACTGCTCAGTGAAAAGAAAGTTTCAACTCTTTTAGACGAATGCACAGATCAGAAAGATGTTTAACAGAATCCTTCTGTGTAGTTTTCATGGGAAGATATTTCGTTTTTCACCGTAGGCCTCAATGCTCTCCAAATGTCCACTTGCAGATTCTACAAAAAGATGGTCTCAAAACTACACAGTCAAAAGAAAGGCTGAACTCTGTTAGATGAATGCACAGATCAGAAACAAGTTTCACAAAATGCTTCTGTATAGTTTTTATTTGAAGATATTTCCTTTTTCACCATAGGCCTAAAAGCACTCCAAATGTCCACTTACGGATTCTACAAAAGAGTGTGTCAAAACCGCTTAATCGAAAGAAAGGTTCTTCTCAGTGAAATTAATGCACAGAACAGAAAGAAGTTTAACAGAATACTTCTGTGTAGTTTTCATGGGAAGATATTTCGTTTTTCACCATAGGCTTCAATGTTCTTCATATGTCCACGTGCAGATTCCACAAAAAGAGTGTTTCAAAACTACTCAGTCTAAAGAAAGGGTCAACTCTGTTAGATGAATGCTGAGATCAGAAAGAAGTTTCACAGAATGCTTCTGTGTAGTTTTTATTTGAAGAGATTTCCTTTTTCACCATAGCCTTCAAAGCAATCCAATTTTCCACAAGCAGATTCTACAAAAAGAGTGTTTCAAAACTGCGCAGGCAAAAGAAAGGTTCAACTCTGTTAGTTGAATGCACAGATCAGAAGGAAGCTTCGAAGAATGCTTCTGTGTAGTTTTTATTTGAAGATATTTCCTTTTTCACCATAGGCCTCAAAGCTCTCCAAATGTCCACTTGCAGATTCTACAAAAAGAGTGCTTCAAAACTGCTCAATCAAAAGAATGGTTCTTCTCCATGAGATGAACTCACAGAATAGAAAGTAGTTTAACAAAATGTTTCTGTGTTGTTTTTATGGGAAGATATTTCATTTTTCAATATAGGCCTCAATTCTCTCCAAATGCCACATGCAGATTCTATGAAAAGAGTGTTTCAAAACTGCTCAGTCAAAGAAAAGGTTCAACTGTGTTACATGAATGCACACATCAGAAAGAAGTTTCACAGAATGCTTCTGTGTAGTTGTTATTTGAAGATATTCCCTTTTTCACCATAGGCCTCAAAGTTCTCCCAATGTCCACTTGAAGATTCTACAAAATGAGTGCTTCAAAACTGCTCAGTCAAAAGCAAAGTTCAAATCTGTTAGATGAATGCTCAGATCAGGAACAAGTTTCAAAGAATGCTTCTGTGTTGTTTTTATTGTAAGATATTTCGTTTCTCACCATAGGCCTCAAAACACTCCAAATATCCACTTGCAGATTCTACGAAAAGAGTGTTTAAAAACTGCTCAATCCAAAGATAGGTTCACCTATGTTAGATGAATGCACCAAAGAGAAAGAAGTTTCACAGAATCCTTCTGTGTAGTTTTCATGGGAAGATATTTCGTTTTTCACCGTAGGCTTCAATTCTCTCTAAATGTCCACTTGCAGATCCTACAAAAAGAGTGTTTCAAAACCGCTGAGTCAAAAGAAAGTTTCAACTCCGTTAGATGAAGGCACAGATCAGAAAGAAGTTTCACAGAATGCTTCTTTGTAGTTTTTATTTGAAGATATTTCCTTTTTCACCTTAGGCCTCAAAGCGCTCCAAATGTCCACTTGGAGATAATACAAAATGAGTGTCTCAAAACTGCTCAGTCAAAAGAAAGGTTCAAATCTGTTAGATGAATGCACAGAGCAGAAAGAAGTTTCAAGGAATGCTTCTGTGTTTTTTTTTTTTTTTTTTTTTTTTTTTTTTTTTTTTATTATACTTTAGGGTTTTAGGGTACATGTGCACAATGTGCAGGTATGTTACATATGTATCCATGTGCCATGTTGATTTCCTGCACCCATTAACTCGTCATTTAGCATTAGGTGTATCTCCTAATGCTGTCCCTCCCTCCTCCCCCCACCCCACAACAGTCCCCGGAGTGTGATGTTCACCTTCCTGTGTCCATGAGTTCTCATTGTTCAATTCCCACCTATGAGTGAGAACATGCGGTGTTTGGTTTTTTGTCCTTGCGATAGTTTACTGAGAATGATGTTTTCCAGTTTCATCCATGTCCCTACAAAGGACACGAACTCATCATTTTTTATGGCTGCATAGTATTCCATGGTGTATATGTGCCACATTTTCTTAATCCAGTCTATCGTTGTTGGACATTTGGGTTGGTTCCAACTCTTTGCTATTGTGAATAGTGCCGCAATAAACATACGTGTGCATGTGTCTTTATAGCAGCATGATTTATAGTCCTTTGGGTATATACCCAGTAATGGGATGGCTGGGTCAAATGGTATTTCTAGTTCGAGATCCCTGAGGAATCGCCACACTGACTTCCACAATGGTTGAACTAGTTTACAGTCCCACCAACAGTGTAAAAGTGTTCCTATTTCTCCACATCCTCTCCAGCACCTGTTGTTTCCTGATTTTTTAATGATGGCCATTCTAACTGGTGTGAGATGGTATCTCACTGTGGTTTTGATTTGCATTTCTCTGATGGCCAGTGATGATGAGCATTTCTTCATGTGTTTTCTGGCTGCATAAATGTCTTCTTTTGAGAAGTGTCTGTTCATGTCCTCTGCCCACTTTTTGATGGGGTTGTTTGTTTTTTTCTTGTAAATTTGTTTGAGTTCATTATAGATTCGATATTAGCCCTTTGTCAGATGAGTAGGTTGCAAAAATTTTCTCCCATTCTGTAGGTTGCCTGTTAATTCTGATGATAGTTTCTTTTGCTGTGCAGAAGCTCTTTAGTTTAATGAGATCCCATTTGTCGATTTTGGCTTTTGTTGCCATTGCTTTTGGTGTTTTAGACATGAAGTCCTTGCCCACGCCTATGTCCTGAATGGTATTGCCTAGGTTTTCTTGTAGGATTTTAATGGTTTTAGGTCTAACATATAAGTCTTTAATCCATCTTGAATTAATTTTTGTATAAGGTGTAAGGAAGGGATCCAGTTGCAGCTTTCTACATATGGCTAGCCAGTTTTCCCAGCACCATTTATTAAATAGGGAATCCTTTCCCCATTTCTTGTTTTTGTCAGGTTTGTCAAAGATCAGATAGTTGTAGCTATGCGGCATCATTTCTGAGGGCTCTGTTCTGTTCCATTGATCTATGTCTCTGTTGTGGTACCAGTACCATGCTGTTTTGGTTACTGTAGCCTTGTAGTATAGTTTAAAGTCAGGTAGCGTGATGCCTCCAGCTTTGTTCTTTTGGCTTAGGATTGACTTGGCGATGCGGGCTCTTTTTTGGTTCCATATGAATTTAAAGTAGTTTTTTCCAATTCTGTGAAGAAAGTCATTGGTAGCTTGATGGGGATGGCATTGAATCTATAAATTACCTTGGGCAGTATGGCCATTTTCACGATATTGATTCTTCCAACCCATGAGCATGGAATGTTCTTCCATTTGTTTGTATCCTCTTTTATTTCATTGAGCAGTGGTTTGTAGTTCTCCTTGAAGAGGTCCTTCACATCCCTTGTAAGTTGGATTCCTAGGTATTTTATTCTCTTTGAAGCAATTGTGAATGGGAGTTCACTCATGATTTGGCTCTCTGTTTGTCTGTTATTGGTGTACAAGAATGCTTGTGATTTTTGTACATTAATTTTGTATCCTGAGACTTCGCTGAAGTTGCTAATCAGCTTAAGGAGATTTTGGGCTGAGACAATGGGGTTTTCTAGATATACAATCATGTCATCTGCAAACAGGGACAATTTGACTTCCTCTTTTCCTAATTGAATACCTTTATTTCCTTCTCCTGCCTGATTGCTCTGGCCAGAACTTCCAGCACTATGTTGAACAGGAGCGGTGAGAGAGGGCATCCCTGTCTTGTGCCAGTTTTCAGAGGGAATGCTTCCAGTTTTTGCCCATTCAGTATGATATTGGCTGTGGGTTTGTCGATAATAGCTCTTATTATTTTGAGATACGTCCCATCAATACCTAATTTATTGAGAGTTTTTAGCATGAAGGGTTGTTGAATTTTGTCAAAGGCCTTTTCTGCATCTATTGAGATAATCATGTGGTTTTTGTCTTTGGTTCTGTTTATATGTTGGATTACATTTATTGATTTGCGTATGTTGAACCAGCCTTGCATCCCAGGGATGAAGCCCACTTGATCATGGTGGATAAGCTTTTTGATGTGCTGCTGGATTCGGTTTGCCAGTATTTTATTGAGGATTTTTGCATCAATGTTCATCAAGGATATTGGTCTGAAATTCTCTTTTTTGGTTATGTCTCTGCCAGGTTTTGGTATCAGGACGATGCTGGCTTCATAAAATGTGTTAGGGAGGATTCCCTCTTTTTCTATCGATTGGAATAGTTTCAGAAGGAATGGTACCAGTTCCTCCTTGTACCTCTGGTAGAATTCGGCTGTGAATCCATCAGGTCCTGGACTCTTTTTGGTTGGTAAGCTATTGATTATTGCCACAATTTCAGAACCTGTTATTGGTCTATTCAGAGATTCAACTTCTTCCTGGTTTAGTCTTGGGAGGGTGTATTTGTCGAGGAATTTGTCCATTTCTTCTAGATTTTCTAGTTTATTTGCATAGAGGTGTTTGTAGTATTCTCTGATGGTAGATTGTATTTCTGTGGGATCGGTGGTGATATCCCCTTTTTCATTTTTTATTGCATCTATTTGATTCTTCTCTCTTTTCTTCTTTATTAGTCTTGCTAGGGGTCCATCAATTTTGTTGATCTTTTCAAAAAACCAGCTCCTGGATTCATTAATTTTTTGAAGGGTTTTTTGTGTCTGTATTTCCTTCAGTTCTGCTCTGATTTTAGTTATTTCTAGCCTTCTGCTAGCTTTTGAATGTGTTTGCTCTTGCTTTTCTAGTTCTTTTAATTGTGATGTTAGGGTGTCAATTTTGGATCTTTCCTGCTTTCTCTTGTGGGCATTTAGTGCTATAAATTTCCCTCTACACACTGCTTTGAATGTGTCCCAGAGATTCTGGTATGTTGTGTCTTTGTTCTCGTTGGTTTCAAAGAACATCTTTATTTCTGCCTTCATTTCATTATGTACCCAATAGTCATTCAGGAGCAGGTTGTTCAGTTTCCATGTAGTAGAGCGGTTTTGAGTGAGTTTCTTAATCCTGAGTTCTAGTTTGATTGCACTGTGGTCTGAGAGACAGTTTGTTATAATTTCTGTTCTTTTACATTTGCTGAGGAGAGCTTTACTTCCAACTATGTGGTCAATTTTGGAATAGGTGTGGTGTGGTGCTGAAAAAAATGTATATTCTGTTGACTTGGGGTGGAGAGTTCTGTAGATGTCTATTAGGTCCACTTTATGTAGAGCTGAGTTCAATTCCTGGATATCCTTGTTAACTTTCTGTCTCGTTGATCTGTCTAATGCTGACAGTGGGGTGTTAAAATCTCCCATTATTATTGTGTGGGAGTTTAAGTCCCTTAGTAGGTCACTCAGGACTTGCTTTATGAATCTGGGTGCTCCTGTGTTG